>NW_026000168.1:16237964-16281445 GCF_001458135.2 Marmota marmota marmota
CGGTCACCACGCTGGCGAGCCGCTGGGCCTGCTCCGGGCGCTGGCGGCGGCCCGGCTTCTCCCCTCTGGCTCAACGACAAATTGAGGAGGCTCAGGTGACTGTGCCTCACCCCCCCTACCAGGAGACCAACTGCTTATGTCACCACTGGTATTGATGGAGTTCTCTCCTCCGCCGCTTTCTGCTGACATCAGATCTCTGCCATGTTGATATCGTATGCGAATGTCAGCCTTTCGTTCCCTTTGCCGGGCAACCAAAGCAACGGGTGAGTCCTGTCCGGCCCTCGGCAGGACCCCTACCGAGAAGCAGTTTCCGCGGGCTCCCAGCCCCGGCCCAGGGAAGTTCCGGGAGCCGGAACTCGGCCTCTCCGAACTCGGTGTAAGCTCGGCCTCTCCGAACTCCTGTAAGCTCCAAGAAGCAGTCCCCGCGGGCTCAGTTCCGGGAGCCGGAGTTCGGCTGCTTAGTGCTTGTTGTATGCTCTGATAGGAGCAGGGTTCATGAAGCAGCCTCCGCGGGGTGGTTCCGGGAGCCGGAACTCGGGCGCCCCGCGCTCGGCGTTCGCTCCGATAGGCTCAGGTTCTTAGAAGCACCCAGGCGCAGAACCCTAGCAATCTGTTTGCAAGCCACAGGCGAATTGTAGCCTGGAATTACCTGATCTATGGCTGAATGAGTTGCGGTCAGTCGAAAACAGGGGACGTGACGTCAGTTTACCAAGATGGTGGCTGCTGGCCTCCTCTGTGGACTGACCGGTGTGTAGAACCGAGAAGGACCGTTTCCTTCCCCCGTCTGGAACCCAGAATTCAGCCCTGAGTACGGTGCTTGCGCTGCTGGCAGAAACTGCAGCGCTGTAACCCTGCGTCTCTATCCCAGCGCACACTGCAGACTTTCGCCGCGGGGCGATTTGCTGAATAAGCAGTTACCCTCCGTGCGACAAACCTCTCGCGTTTGAGTCCCCGTAGCCGATCCTCGTGCGATGGAAATCCTTCCTCCAGGTTCCGGAGCACCCCACTATTGCTGGAAATTCCTAACAAGATATCCTTTAGCCGTCCTGACTTGTCATACTCCCACACAGTGAAGCAGCACACGGGGGTAATGCACTCCCCTCGCCGCCATCTTCCCACTCCTATTGGTATTATCTTGAATCACAAAAGTTTTTAATTTTGATGAAGTCCTAGTTATTTTTTTTCCTAATTGATTGTGTTTTTGAGGTCAGATCAGTTGTTCAATCCAAGGTCAGAAGGGTTTAGGCTCTTTTCTTTTAAGAATTTTATAGATTTACCTTTTACAAATATAAGGCCTTTGGTCCATTTTGAGTCAGTTTCTGTACACAATATGAGGTTGTGGTCTAAAGTGATTCTTTTGCATGTGGCTGAACAGCCATCTCAGCATCATTTGTTGGAAATTCTCTTTTTTCTCTATTGACTTTTCTTGACACCCTTGTTAAAAAAAAATTCAGTTGACTGTAAATGCTAGAGTTTCCTCCTGAGCTTCTCTTCTTTATTTTTCTTAAACTATTCTCTTATCCTGTTTTCTATAATAGCTCCATTATCTTTCTGAGGATATTAACAATAACCTTTAAAACTTTAATTTCTATTCTTAGACTCCATTTCTCCAGGTTGCTTCTTTCCCTATTTATGGGTTTAATCTTTGTGTTTAGTTGAGTAGTGTCTATTAAAAGGTATGTTATTCTCAACTGTCTGTTCAAGGGTAAAGACAGGGCACTAAAGGGTGATTGAAAGCTCTGTGTGTTTTTAGATGGAGTTTGTCTACTCTGGGCTTCACTCTCAGGAGATCCAGTAGACCTTATCAATATGTTAGTATCTTAATTTTTTTTTCTTGAACAGCTCAGAAGACACTCCAACAGCTCATCTTGAGAGGGTAGAGTCATGGCTCTTAGCATTCTGGAATTTCATTATGGCATGGGCTACGGTTTCTCAACAGTCAGAAAGTAAACTTTTCCTGTGTCCAACAAGTTTTCAGTTCAGTATCCCTATCTTCAAATGTGCTTATTGGTCCCTGGGCCCAAAATCCCTCTTTTAAACCTCTTCAGAGATTCAGCTTCTTGTATGGGTGAAGGACCCATGGGAATGGTGCCCAGCCAGCTGTAGTGGTGGAGAGGACAGTGAGGCCTAACGTGCTTCCTAATACTTGATCTGTCTGCTCACCTGTACCTGTCACATCACTGCCAGAGACTCTCGCAGAAAGCAAAAACTATTCTGCTTTCCCTGCTCCTGACTTAGTATTCAGCTTTCTCAAATCTGCTGTTAATCACTACTCCTTCCATTTCCAGCATCCAACATTTGGGGATGTCATTTTTTTTCCCTATTTTTTATTTGTACTTGTAGAATTATACCTTTTAAAAAGCAACAAAGCAACCTTTTTCATATATTATTGTTGGATTTCCAGAGGTAACTGATTTAAGTATTTGTGTCATCCTGTCATCTTTAACCAAAGGACAGAATATTGAACAACTTCTCTTACTGATTTCTAATTTAGTGTCAAAGATTGAATCTTTGAAATTTGTTGAGGCTTGCTTGATAGCCTTGGATTGATTGATTTTTAAAAATGCTCCCTCTGTGTTTAAGATGAACATGTTCTTTAATTGTTGGTATCTTAGTCATTTGTTGAGTTAATTTTGCAAATTTTATATAAAGTTTCACATACTTACTCATTTCCTTCTTCTCAATCTATTAATTATCTAGAGAGGTTCGTTAAAACCTACTATCTCAATTGTAGAGGTGTCAGTTTTTCCTTGCAAGTCTGTCAGCTTCGCTTCATGTATTTTGAAACCATGAATTAGGGCCATAGATGTTTCCAAGTAGTTTTATTTTCTTGGTAGATTGCTCCCATTAACTACATCGAATGACTCTCTTTATTCCTCCATCAATTCTATTTGCCTTTAATTCTATTTTATCTATTTTATAGTCTTGTCTGATACTTCTTTTCCATTCCTTCAGCCTTCCTATGTTAATGTGTTTTAAATGTATCTCTTATAAACAGCATTTAAATAAAGTAAAAATTGATCTGACAATATTTGTCCTAATTGAAATTTTACATTTATATAGTTAATGCTATGTTGATTAATTTCTGCCATTCATATAATACTCACTAGTGTGCTTTTACTATTCATCATTTATTTTCTTTCCTGTCTTCTACCAACTTGCAGATCCCCATTTTTCCTGTCCATTAATTTGAAAGTTATACATTCTGTTTTTATTTTTATATTGAAACCTTTAAAATTTGAAAGTTACAAATGGCATAAAGTCCAACTTCCACCAATTTCTTTATCCTTTCATAGTCTTATTTTCATCATCTCTTCCATCTCAGGTGTTATTGTTTGTCCAGTTTTTATATTCAAATTAGTCATTAGTTCCAGAATTTTTGTTTTGTGACCCGATTTTAGTTCCTTGTGTAGGCTTAAGATTTCATTTCTGCCTCTTGGTTGAGCATCAGCAACAAAGTCCATATTATTTGTAATATTAGAAAAACCCCAGAGAAACATTAGTGTTATACATTCATTTATATTTTAAAAAAGAAACACTGGAAGAATACATAAAAAATAACAAAAATGATCAACTGTGAGAGAGGTGGTTGGTAGAGAACAGGCTGGATGGATGGGCTATGACTGGGCTATCTGTCTGAATGTACTTTCTTAATCAAGGCTGTCCTTCGAGGAACACTGGTATTTAGTGCTGGATACAGGAAAGGGAGGAGCAGAAGTGACTCAGAAGGAAGTCCTGGGAGTTTGTCAGATATCTAAGTGCTAGAGTTCCTGCTCAGGAACAGAGGGGCCCTGCCTTTCTCATCCTGTGTACCCTCTCTGGGTCATCTCACACCATCTACATCTGGTAAAGCCTTTTTCCTGCATAATACTTGTGAGTGTTGATAATCATTTCTTTGTATACTTGTTTATTCTTTTTCCACTAGAACATAAAAACCTTACTAATTTTAAATTAATTACATTATTGCACATCTGTTTAATACTTCACAGCTTACTAAATATGAACCATCAGTTATTCCAGTCTCCTCCCAACAGGTTACCATTGGATGCTTTTTCAGTTGATAAATGAAAAAACTGAGACCTAGACTGAAATGGCTTTTCAGGTTCTGGCAAGATATGGTTTATGAGCTTGGCTGAAAATCCAGGTCTTATTTTTAGTCCAATGTCTTTCTGTGCTTCATTCCATATCAAAATTAGCTGATGGGGACCCAATCACATACCCCAGAGCTTCCTGTATTCCAAAGAAGTAGAACTGAGATTGCAGGAAAACAGTTACATTAAATACTTAGGTAACATGATGAGAAATCTCTTATTCTATTTAGAGGAAAATTACTTTGGGCATAATTAATGATATCAGTTATGATATGATATGTAGTTTTTAATACCTAGCACAGGTGGAGGCATATAATGAAAAGATGCCCTGCTATTGTAGTAGAATAATGAAATAACCTGCAGTCCACATTTATCTGTGGATGCTGTGAGTTTGTTTTCATTTTAGCCTTCCAGTATTCTTAAAATGAAAAAATTAAATCTTCCAGGCCATATTTGAAAAGAAATGCCACTTTTTCTGTTTTCCCTAATAAAAATTCCTTATGTAATATGAATTATCAGAAATGTTTTCTTCTGTGTTTGGCAAGTAGAGAGAGGCTTTCCATTTCCAAAATCTCATTAGAAATGCATAAATCCTTTAAAAAAAATTTTCTCCCAAAGCACATATAATGTCTATTTGTAACATTAAGCCCCATTGTTTTCTGTTTGTTTGTTTTGGGGGGTATCAGGGATTGAACTCAGGGGCACTCTGCCACTGAGCCACATCCCCAGCCCTATTTTATATTTTGTTTAGAGACAGGCTCTCAGTGAGTTGCTTAGTGCCTTGCTTTTGCTAAGGCTGGCTTTGAACTCAAGATCCTCCTGCCTCAGCCTCCCAAGCTGGTGGGATTACAGGTATGTGCTACCACACCTGGCTAAGCCACATTGTTTTTTAAACAGTGAATGAGTTAGTGCCTTAAAAGAGCATGTAACTGGTAATATGAATATCCAACATTCCCTGAGTATTTAGTATTTGCTAGACTATTGTAGATACATGCTTTAATATATTTTAACTTCACAATAATCCTATGAGGTAGATATAATTATTATCACCATTATGGATGAGGATAACCCTGTCCCAGTGTATGAGAACCATCCCTAAGCTGAAGAAAGATGCAGATGGATCTAGATTTTCACAGAGTGCAACTTACTAGGCATTACTGACAGAAGCATGGTCCTAGCTGGCAGCAAAACCAGTGGAGCCTCATAATTTGAGCTAGAAGAAGGGGCATTTATATAGTCAGGACAAGTGAATTCATCCAAGTTGGAATGTACCTGGCTCATCTCACCCTAACATCAATGACTTCAGGCATATTTCTGGCACAAACTGCCCTAGGGTCTATTTGTAATGCCTCACATATCACTCTAATGGTTTTGTTTATTTATAATATGCCAGGAAAACTGCAGGGAAAACCCATCAGGGCATTCAGGAGTACTCATGGCAGTTATGGCTTTAGATGGCTTTAGTCATGTCAAGCTGAAATCCTACACACGCCCAAGTCACTTAGTCTGAAACAAAATTTGAATGCTGATAGTTTGGTGGTGGGGGGGGAGAGAATATCATTAAGTAGTGTGAAGAAAGTAAATAGCATCATCTATTAATGTATTTTCACTGATGAAAGAATTTCACCACATCTGGAGTTGAGAATTTAGAGCTTTTTTTAGACAGTGGACAACAACATTTAGTCAAAGGTTAATCTGCACTGTTAGCCTGGTGCTTTCCATATAAATGCTTGAAAAATGCTAGTTGAATAAATAAGTGAAAATGTGCCTTTTATTTATGTACCATAATTGTCTTATCTAAAACAATGCTACAAGTATGCCTATAATATCTGATCACATAGCTGCTTGAAAGGAAAATGGAATAAGTAATTTCCTTCTGTTAGTTTCCGAAGGAACGAGCTATTGTTCCATATATTTTACATTTCTACAATAAAAAGGTAACTGAAAGGATATGCTTTTTTTGGTATTCCTAATTTTAGTGCACATTATTAAGTTGATCATTTTAGATATTTGAGCTTTTGGCTTCCTTTAATTTATTTTTACTTCTTTTATTACTTTTATTTCTTCTGACAAATTGCAAAAATTCTGAAAGAGTGCTTGAGAAGGCAATTCTGTCCTTTGTTACAGACTCAAAGAATGTGTTCTCTACATTTCTGGGGTGAGGAAGGTTTTATAATTGAATTGATGATTTCTAACTGTGTTTGAAAAGTAGAGTCAAGATCCCTGGAAACATTTTTCTCAGTAGCTACCTAATTTACCCTCATTCTATCACTATGTCTTCCCCGCACCCCAGTCTTGACCTTCTTCTATATTCAAACTTTGTACTTGAATATCAAAATAAATTGATTTGTAATCTATTTTCCCACTTGTCTGTGAGTCATTCATTCTTTCTCCAATGCCCAACTCAAGTATTATTTCCTCTATGGAGCTTTTCTATATCACTTTTCTTCATGAGCTTATTGGTTTGTCATTAAACGAAATATTTGTTCTAAGGTATGAAACTTAAGGACCACTGGGCAGAAGCTGAGGAAGACAGAATTTGGCTCACTATGGAACCCTCAAGGCAGCCCCTGGATTGATGACTCGATAGAAGGACACCCAGGACCTAGCATATCATCATGCTCGTAATTATGTTTATTCAGTGAGTGGATACAAAGCAAAATCAACAAGGGGCAAAGGTGCATGGGGCAAAGTTTAGAGAAAACCACGGGTAGGCTTCCAAGAGTCCTGCTCTGGTGGCATCACACAGGAAGTACTTAATTCTCCCAGCAACAAGTTGTGACAAGTTTAAAATGTTGTCTATCAGGGAAGCTCAATAGAGACTCCATGCCCAAAATTTTTGCTGTAGGCTGATCATGTAGGCAACGTCTGCCTAGTACATACCGAAATTTCAGATTCCCAGAAGGAAAGCCCGAGTTCCACATAAACCATTGTTTATATACAGTGCAAGCACAGGGAGCCACTCCTTTGAGTTCTGAGAATGGTCTTAACCTTCCTGAAATCCAGATTCCCAGATGCCAGCCAAGGCCAATCTTGCAAACAGGTCTTTCTGAGGATAGCAGTCTCAGGCCTGCTATGGTAACTCTTTTTTTTTTTGCCAAGTATGGTGTAAGGAAGGACTTTCTGAAGTGCTGACATAGAAGTAGAAACTATATTTATAAACGAATTGGATAGAGACCTGTATGAGACATTGTAGAGCCCTCCCGCCCTGGCAGCTTTGAAAAGCCATCTTTGCATTATTTCTGAATCCAGTGCCTTTTCCACTGCTACCACCTCCGCGGTACCACTCAGCCATATCCCCAGCCCCTGTAATCTCAGAAGAGAAAAAAAAACTGTAAAAAAGTCAAAAATGACAACAAAGTCTTATTCCAAGCATTCTAGTAACTTTTTGTGTATGTCCTATCAAGTAGTCGGGTTGGTATGTCCTATAAGTAATTGGTAAAAAAGGCCAAATAAAAAGATTTTTTTTAAAAAATTTTTTGTCTATAAAGTTGCTCTTTATTTACTTGTTTTTTTTTTTGGTCTGTTTGATGTATATATGAAACAATATTGTTGAACAATAAACCAGAATTTTATTTTGCCAAGTTGTTCTAACCAAAAGGAGAAGGAGAAGAAAGGAAGAAGTTTTAAAGAAGATATATCCTTTGCCACTCTCCAGCCTTGAGACTTTTATAATCCTGTGATATAGGTATTATTTTATAGTTTCCTTTTTTCATGCACTTGTCCTTTATTATACAGGAAGGTACTAGGTTAGAAGTCGGGATACCTAAGTTTTGACTTGGAACTGTCACTCTTCATGTCTTTTCTTAATTTCTCTTGTGTGTTTATAAAGGCTTTGAACATGTGTATCTTGGAGTTTTTTCCTCTGTCTCTTTCTCTTTCATATTTCTGCCCCTTGGGGAAGTCTGTTGGATTACTTTGATGGTTAAAAAGTTCTTGACACAGTGCTACCAAGTCAGAGGGGGTTTAAATTAATTCTGTGAGTTAGAACACTAGAGTTTTACTGTCCATTTTCATCTAAGATCTTTATTCTCTAATGTTCTTGGTCCTATTGAAACATTTCTATATACAAAAATGCCACAGTGTTAATACCCTAGAAAAAAGCCATTATCATATACATAGTGGCCATCATGATCGGCATAGGGTAATTTTTTTAAACAAATAAACTATTCCCATCAAACAAAAAGTTCTTAATGACAGATGAGAAAACTACTTTCCTATAATATACAACAATTCTTATTGTTCTTAATCAGAAATTCTTAGAATTGGAAGGGACCTCAATTGTCTCTTAGTCTATAGTTATTAGTTACCAGACAGGGACATGGACCTGTGTTTGAGAACCACTGCCTATACCAATCCTCTTTTCATCCACCTCCTGCCAGTGCTATAGTCTCCACTTTGAGTGAAAATTTTGCTTCCAGCTGTCCTGTTTGTTCAGGACTTAACTAACTTCATTATCATTTCTCCAACATTTTCTTGACCTAGGACTTTCCTTCACACATTTAATTTCAAACATAAAATTAACAAGAACAGCAAAAATGCCCAGCCATTTCTTGTCCACTTACTATATCACTGGTCTATTTTAGGTACTTACCCGTGTTTACTTTAGCATTCTTACAGTAGTGTGAAGGGTATTATTCCTGTTTCTATAGAAATTAAATAACTTACTCAAAGCCATACAACTAGTAGGTGGCAGAATTGAATAATAAAACAGATTAATGATGTGCATTTTTTAGCATTCGCTGTTGCTTCCAATCTCATCTTTTATTGTGCCTTCTCTGATTAGATCTCCTCTTCATCAATGAGGAGATGTATAAATGTAGGTTTTCTGCTCTGCCAAGTCTGAAGGGACTTCTCCATCTTCTTTCCTAGCCAAATGACTATCCTGTCCAAGTTCTAATTTCCTCCGTGATGTCTTCTCACTCTACTCCTTGCTCTTGGATCTTTCTAAGCTCTTCTGATTTCAGAACACTTACAAGCTGTACCACTTGCTTGCCATCTCTTGACCATTCATAGTAACTTCATTTGCATAGAAATTCATTATTTATTAAGTCCTTAGCTGCATTGTAGACTTCTTGGGGTCAGTGACTATGTTTTATGTCATTGCATTCTGCACCCTGCAATGTTGCAAAATGCATAGTTGGTACACAATAAGTACTTATTGAATGACCATCTGGAGCATTTGAGAAATGGGACTGTCGAGTCACAGTTTGAGATGACTTTGGATAATCTTTTAGGTTTCTTGATTAGCACCAAAAACCATTATAGGTGCTATGAGAGTAGCTCTATACAATTTTCCTCATTTTCATGACACTTTGAGACCGCTAAGGTCTGCTAGCTATCTTAATGATCTTTCCTCTTGTGTAGGGTCCCTTTGACCTTGAAATTTTTCCTTTCTTTGGGCTTCTATGCTCTCATTAGTAAAGTAACATCAAATTATCTTCAGGTTTCCTGACAGCTCTAACATTCTATGATACTATTATCCAGAATCTCTGCTGAACGATGAGGCAAACTTTGTATCACATTTCGTTCACATAAAGTCAAATTGGTTTTCATTGAACAAGTTCTAGAGAATAAAACTTTTATCTAAGCCCCAGACTTAGTGGGCATATTAGTACTGGTGTTCTCTGTGGGTTTTTAATCAAAGAAAACTTTGGACTCAGGAATGGTGATGTTCGTCAGTACCAGCAGCTACAACTGAGAATGTGAGCTAGGAAAATGTGATTGATGTCATTAGACCCATTTGGACAAATGTGATATTCTCAAAGCACACCCCAGCATCTGAGTTATTTTTGTCTCATGTGGGTCAAAGTCTGGGGCTTGGTCTCCTCCCCTGTAAAGGTAGATAGACAGTTTAATGATGGCTCTGCCATCATTAAAGGGCATTTGGTCTTAATAATGGGCTCAAGATTTTCCTTTATCCATTGGAAACTTTAACAAGGAAACTTTGGTAGTAAGAACAGTTTGATGTGGGAAATAAGCACCTCTTAAAATCAGGGTTGCCTTCATTATTGACTCTGAGCATGTTATTTTCCTTTCCATATTAGAGTCTTCTTTTCTGAGTTTTGTGTTGCTCTTTTCTGATATTCTAACTATGAATTGGTCCTTTTCAAAATCCCTCTCCCATGTCCATCCCTTGAATGCCTTTTCTCCTTTCTCAAAAATTCTAAGAAGCATCTGTCATGAAATTTTTTTTAAATATTCTTTTTAATTGTAGATGGACATGATACCTTTATTTAATTTATTTACTTCTATGTGGTGCTAAGGATTGAACCCAGTGCCTCACATGTGCGAGGCAAGTGCTCTGCCATTGAGCCACAACCCCAGCCCTCTGTCATGAAATTTAATGCTTAGTTCTCTGCCTTACATTATTATCTCATTATTTTTTGCATTTTTTTTTTGTCTCCTTAAATAGGTTATTTGCTTCTTGAGTGCAAGGAACAGTCTTTGTTCATTCGTATAATCCTGATATCACTTGACTGGTTCCAGAAACAGTATGGAGGAAGGAGTGAGAGAATGTAAAGGACTTAGCACCTCTTGCATTTATTCCCTTTACTAGGCATTGGAATATGTACCTTACAGTTTAATCCTAATTTTTATGACTGTCTGAAGTTAGGAAATATTAGGTTCATTTTATTCCTGAGGAGACTCGTTTCAGAAAGGGAATGTAGGGGGTCAAAGGCTGCGGGGAGGCAGGCTTATTTGTATTAAACCACCTCCCTCTATGCCATTTGCTTTCCATGTTACCAACATAAGTTAGTTCACCCCTTTGAGCCTCAGTTTCAAGATGGGAATAATACCTACCCTATTGGTACTTCTGAATCTTAGTGAGAAAGGTTATGTCTATAAAGGACCTTTGAGTTCCTAGCACATAGTCTATAAAGTCAATAAGTAAGACATATTTGGATGTAAAATGGACAGGACTATCTATTAGATTGGTTGTGGTATATGATGGGAGAAAAACATGAAGTGTGACTCCCAGATGACTGTCCTGAACAACTGGGAAAACAAGGTAAGAATTTATGGAGAATCTAGAGCACTGGAAGAAGAAGATGTGGGAGAGGAATATTGAATTTGATTTTGAGATGTTGAATAAGCAATCAAATAAGCAAATTTGGAGAGATTTGAGACAAAGGTTCAGTGTACAGTCTGGGAGTTGTTGGCCTAATTGTGCTAACTAATGTCCTTAGGCAGAAGAGAGGAAGGGCCAAGTAGGATGGCCTGAGTTATAAAGAACCTCAACACCAATGAAGGTGACCGAGAACGGGCAGCTAGACGGGCTGGAGACCCAGGGAAGTACAGTGTCTCTCTAAAGCCAAGGGAAGAAAATGTTCTAAGAAAGAGTCATTGATATGCAGTGTCTCTTAGTTCTCACCTCTGTTTACTCTTCAACTCACCACAATTTGGCTTCTGTACCATCCCCCTCAACTGCACTTAAGTACCACTTGCAAAACGACTGTCACCTAAATTAGATGGGCATATCTCTGTTATTGAACTTGTTCTCTGAGGAGTGTTCAACACAGCCAGCCATTCCATCTGTCTTTCTCCTGCCTCAGTGGCTGTTAAAGAACCCTTTCCTTGTTATTTCCTTTCTACCTGGTCTCTAAATCTTGGGATTCCTCAAGGGTCAGAAGGGAACCTTTATCTCTTCTCTCTTTAAAGTATTTTTTTTTGGGGTGATCTCAGCCACTGCCATAGATTTGATATCATCTTGACTTCTAAATCTTTATCTCCACCATCTTGAGTTTCAGTTATCTACATGGCAGCTCTGCTTACATGTCTATGTATCTGTCTAAAGTAGAGCTTGCCTGCTGTGGTGGCACACGCCTGTAATCCCAGGGGCTGAGGAGACTGAGACAGGAGGACTGCAGTTCAAGGCCAACCTCAGCAACTTAGCGAGTCTCTGTCTCAAACAACAACAACAACAACAAAAAAAAAACAATAAAAAGGGCTGGGGATGTAGCTCAGGGTTAAGCACCCCTGGGTTAAGTCCTTAGTACCAAAATCAATCAGTCAATCAATAAATAAAATAGACCTCTTGTGTTTTTTCTCCTTTAAACCTCTCTTTTCCCCAACATTTTTTTCCATCTTAATAAATAGTACCACCAACCACCCAATCAAGCTAGAGCTTTGAGATCATTTTGCTCCCTTCCCCCTTTTGTGGCATCTAACACTAAATCACATCCTTTATACCCCCTGTATTTTATCTCAAGCCATCCTGTTTCCCTCTAGTCCAGGTCATTGCCATCAGCTTTCACCTAAATTCTTAAAGTAACTTCTCATTTACTCTCTCTACTTTCAGTTTTGCTATCCTACAAATCTTTCTGCGTAATTCAGGAAAGAATATTTCCTACAAATGCAAATTTGATAGGGCATGTATGAGTTAAAGATGAAATTAAGCATTTTCATTGAAAGACAGATTCTTGTTGGCTTTTTCAGATCCTACAGAAGGTCAGGGGGTGGCTTGGAAGACAACCCAGGTGTCCTGAGAGCCAGTCCAGAGCTCCAGAAGGATATTCTCACTCATTTGATTCCAAGTGACATTTTCTTAAAGTTGAAAAGAAAGCACATGACTTTTCTGTTATTCTCTAAGGACTTCTGCTACTAGATTGTATTACAAAGTTCATTTGTGCTCATCAGCTTCTCCTTATGTTTTGGACTTTAATCATCTATTTTAAAGATGTTCAAATAACTGAAAGAAACTGTGTCTAAATAACTAAAGGAAATATGAGAATGCTGTCTCCTCAAATGAAAATATTAATAAAAAGATAGAATATATGTTTATGTGAGTATATACAGACCTGTATAGTTATAAATACTTATATTGAAGCAGGCCAGAGACCTCCACCCAGAATCCTCTTGTCATAACTAAGCCTCTCCAGAGACCCTCACCATAATTGTTCTTAGACTATCAGTAAGAATTTCTACAAAAGTTTTCCAGTGGAGGGTATGTTGGCAGAAACAGAGTACTAAAGGACTCAAGGCCTCCAGCCTGGGTCTGGAGCTTCAGAGAGGTGTCTGCATCTCAAAGGACTTTAGTCAGGTCCTGTGGAGCCAGCTCTCCCTTTCCCAGACACTGATTCTCACAGAGAGTGTCCTTGGCCTGAATTGGGTGCCTAGAATAGTGAAAAAGCTGCTTTTGTGTGAACTTCTTCAGATTGTGACCCTCTGAGCCCCTCCCCTTACACACTGGGTATAAAAGTCTAAAACTTTCTGAACTCAGGGTTCAGAAGGATAATTTGATGAAGGTGGAAAAATCCCTCTTTTGAACCTGGCTATAGCAAATAAACTTGCTTCCTGCTATTTCTCAGTGTCCAGCCTTGTCTGTCCTACATATATATATATATATATATATATATATTTTTTTTTTGTGTGTGTGTGTGTGTGTGTGTGTACATTTATGTGCACATGTATTTGTAATTGAAATTCTGAAGTTTTAAAATCCAATAACTGAAATGAGAAATTCACAAGAGAGGTTCAATACAGATTTAAGCAAGAAAAAAAAAGAGTGAATGAATTAATACACTTGAAGACAGAAGACAATTAAGATTATATGGTTTGGGGACCAGAAATAAAAATGAAGAAAAATGAACAGAGACTTGGGGGTCTGTAGAGCATTGTCAGTGTATCATTTGCAAAACACAGTGAGAGTTCCAGAAAGAGGGAGAAAAGGAAGCAGAAAAAATATTTGAAGAAATGACAGAAAACTTCCCAAATTTGATGAAATTAATGAATTTACATATCCAAGAAGATTAACAAACTTGAAGGAGGATAAACCTAAAAGAGTTTAGACAAATCATGATCAAACTGTCAAAAGCAAACCCAAAGACAGTCTGGAAAGTGGAAAAATAAAAGTGACTCATACACAAGAGTTCCTCAAAAAGATGAACATCTTCCTTCTGATTAGAAACCAGAGGCAGTAGGATGATGTGTTCAAAATGCTGGAAATTTTTAAAAAGAATCTCAGCCAAGAATTTCTCTAACATTTTCCTTCAGAAATAAAGGAAAAGATAGATCATATAATATGCCATAAAACAAATCACCAAAAATTTTTAAAAAGCAGAATCATATCAGGTATCTTTTCTGACTACAATTCAGCAAAACTGGAAATCAGTGCCAAAAATATTTAGAAATATACAAATACATGAAAATTAATTAGACTTCTCTTGAATAACAAATGGATCAAGGAAGAAGTCAAGAAGGAAATTGAAAGATTTCTTCAAACAAATGAAAATGGAAATACAACATACTAAAACACCTAGGATATAGCTCAAGCAGAGTGAGGAAGAAAGGTTATAGCTGTCAGCACGTACATCAGGAAATATATCTCAAACTTATCCTTGCATCTCAAGAAGCTAGAAAAATAAGAACAAGTGAAAACAAAAAAATCAATAAAAGAATAAAGATCAGAGCAGAAATAAATTAAATTTAGACTAAAATAATGTAAGAGATAATGAAATGAAGACCTGGCTTTTCAAAATGTAAACAGAATTACCACTTTTATCTAGACTGGGAAAAGAAAAGGGAAAGAGAGACAACTCAGATAATAAAAATCAGGAATGAAAAGGGAAAATTTACAACTGACACTATAGAAATACAAGGGATATTAAAGATTATCACAAACAACTTTACACCAAAAATTTGATAATGTAGAAGAAATGGACACATACACTCTTTCAAAATTGAGTCATGAGCTAAGAGAAAATCTGAACAATAAGTGACAACATATAATCAATAATAAAAAGTCTCCCATCAAGGTAAGTCTAAGAAGATCAGATGGCTTCATTGCTGAGTTCTACCAAATACTTAAGGAAGTAATATTAATTCTTCTTAAACTATTCCAAAGAATTGAAGAGAAAGGAGTTCTTCTGTAAGGCCAGAACAAGGGCACAAATGACACCAAGACCAAATAAGGACACAAGAAAGAAAGAAAGCTATAGACCAATATCCTTGATGAACACAGATGCAGAAATTCTCAACAAAATATTAGCAAACCAAACACAATAGCACATTAAAAAGATTATTTATCTTAAGGAAAATTCATCCTGGAGATGCAAAGATGGTTCAACATACACAAACCAACAAATGTGATCTAGCTCATCAACAGAAGGAAAGACATAAACTATGTGATAGTCTCAATTGATGTATAAAAGGCATTTGATATAATTCCACATGCCTTCATGATAAAAATGTAAACAAATTAGGTATAGAAGGAATATATTTTAACATAATAAAGGACATATATAAAAAGCCAGCAGCTAAAATAATACTATGATGTTATGAATGGAGAACAGCTGAAAGCTTTCTCTCTAACATCTGGAACAGGACAACGTTGCTCACTTTCACCACTTTTATTCTGAAAATCTTTGCCAGAGCAAGATAAGAGAAAGAAATAAAGGGAATCCAAATTAGAAAAAAGGAAGTTACATTGTCAATTTCCAGATGTTATGATCTTATATATAGAAAAAACTATCAGAAGTAATGAATAGAACTGGAGATCATTATGTTAGGTGAAATAAGCCAGGCACAGAAAGACAAATGGCACATAGTCTCACTCACATGGAATGTAAAAAGTTGGTCTCATAGAAGTTGAAAGTAGAATGGTGGGGAGAGCACGAGGAAGAGAGGGACAAGGAGAAGTTGCTCAGTGGGTGTGTATGAACATACAAAGTATGTTCTCCAAGTCCAACTAGCTAACTACAGTTAGCTAGGAGTAAAGGTTCTGGTGTGCTGTTGTACACTAGAGTCACTATAGATAACAATGATGTACCATATATTTCAAAAAATAGAAGGATTCTGAATGATACTAACATAAAAAAAGATAACTCTTTAAGGAGATAAACTTAACCTGATTTAACACTATACAATTTATGCATGTAGAGGAAAATAACATAATATCCACAAATATGTACAGTTTTCATGTATGTTTAAAAAATAATTTCTTTTTTGGTACCGGGGATTGAACTCAAGGGCACTCAACCACTGAGCCATATCCCCAGACCTTTTTTTGTATTTTATTTAGAGACAGGTTGCTTATTGCCTCCCTGTTGCTGAGGCTGTCTTTGAACTTGCGATCCTTCTGCCTCAGCCTTCCAAGGCTCTGTGCCTGGCTTAAAAATTAAATTTAAAAAAAAGTTCATTAGGAAAAATGGACAAATTAAAATATTTCTAGATAGACCACCCCCACCACCACCAACAACAACAAAAAAAACACAACAGACTTTGTTGCTATAAACCTGTGTTGGTGAGCAAAAAATGTAATAACATGTAATAAAATATAATTTGTATGATAGTAGTACAAAGGATGTGGGACAGGGAGGAATAGAGCTATATGGAAACAAAGTTTCTGTCTACTATTATAATTAGCTTGGTATTAATCCAAACAAGATTGTTATAAAGTAAGATGTTAATTGTAATCCCCTGGGGCACCAGTAAGAAAATAACTTTTAGAAAACTAAAATAAATGACAATAGCATTAAAATGGTATAGTAGAAAATACCTATTTAGCGTAAGAGAAAAAACATAATGGAAGACTAGAGGAACAGCAACAATAACAAAAAAAAAATACGTAAGATCTAGAAAAGACAAAATGGTAAATGTAAATTCTATGTTAACAATAATTGCATTAAATGCAAACATATTCATCACTCCAATTAAAAAACAGAATGGCAGAAAGGAATATGATCCAACTGTGTGCTGTCTACAAAATGTTTAAAATTTCAAATAGGTTAGAAGCAGAAGCATGGAAAATATAAGCAATGCAAATAGTTAAAACAGGGTTGGAGTAGCTATACTAACATTAAACAAAATGGACTTTTGACAAAAATCGTTGCTACAGGCAACATTGTATATGGATAGAAAATCGATCCTTCAAAAGATATAACAGTTATAAACATATATGAATACATGAAGTAAAAAGTGTCAAATTCAAAGAAAAATTTGAAAAGTCAACAATAATAGTCTAAGAACGAAGATCAGCTGGGCATGGTGGTGCATACCTGTAATCACAGTGACTTCGGAGGCGAAGGCAGGAGGATCTCAGGTTCAAAGCCAGCCTTGGCAACTTGGTGAGACTCTATATAAAAAGGGGTAGGGATGTGGTTCAGTGGTTAAGTGCCCCTTAGTTCAATCCCCAATACCAAAAAAAAAAAAAAAAATCAATAACCTGATTTTTTTTTTTTTTAAGAAAGANCCAAAAAAAAAAAAAAAAAGTCATCTAGACAAAAGATCAACAAGGAACGGAGGACTCTAACAACACCAGAAACCAACCTAACCTAACAGTAGAACATGCATTCTTCTCAAATGTGTGTGGAACATTCTTCAAGACAGTCCATAAAGCAAGTCTCAATAAAACTGGAAAGACCAAAATCATACAAAGTATGTTCTCCAAGTGCAATGAAATGCAGTTAGAAATAATGATAGAGGAAAATTTGAGAATTTCACAAATAGGTGGAGATTAATACTTTCTTAATATAATCAATGGGGCAAGGCAGAAATCACAAGGGATATTAGAAAATACTTTTGAGATTAGAGGAAAGGAAAGCACAGCATACCACAGTTTATGGGATGTGGTAAAAGCAGTGTTTAGAGGAGATTTTGTAGTTGAACGTGCCTACATTGAAAATGAAGGAAGATTTTTAAAAATCAATAACCTGCTGTGGAAATTGCTCAGGTGGTAGAGTGCTTGCCTAGCATGCACAAAGCTCTAGGTTCAATCCCCAGCACCACCAAAAAAAAAAAAAAAATCAATAACCTGATTTTTTTTTTTTTTAAGAAAGAGAGAGAGACAGAGAGAGAGAGAGAATTTTAATATTTATTTTTTATTTTTCGGCGGACACAACATCTTTGTTTGTATGTGGTGCTGAGGATCGAACCTGGGCCGCACGCACGCCAGGCAAGCGCGCTACCGCTTGAGCCACATCCCCAGCCCCAATAACCTGATCTTTTACCTTGAAAAACTAGGCTGGGTTACAACTCAGTAATAGAGTACATGCTTGGCACACAGGAGGTCCTGCCCTGGATTCAATCCCCAGGACCAAAAATAAATAAATAAATAAATAAGAGAAATCTAAATCCAAAGCAATTAAAAGAAAGAAAATAAGAACTAGAATGGAAAGAAATGAGAGAATAGAAAAACAATAGAGAAAAATCAACAAATAAAAGTTTGTTCTTTGAAAAGAGCAACAAAATCTGACACATCTTTAGTTATACTGGCCAAGAAGAAATAGAGATACTGAAAAGAACCATAAAATTAGGGATTGAATTAGTAATTTAAATTTTAAAGACCCATAAAGAAAAGTTCAGGACCAAAGCCTTCACTGGCTGTTTTCCATTAGATATTTAAGAAGATTTAATACCAATTCTTCACAAACTCTTCTACAAACTAGAAGAGGAAACATTTAGTGATTCATCTTTGAGGGCATTGATTCTCTGATATCAAAAACAGAAAACACAGTGGAAAAAAACTACAGATGAATATTCTTTATGAACATGATCACAAAAATTCTCAAAAAAAATAATGGCAAGTTTAATTCAGTGCTATATGAAAGAGGTTGTAAGTCCTGTGCCTAGTGAGACTTATCCCAGGAATTTACAGTTGATTCAACATACAAACATCACTTAACATAATAATAATCTTATTAATAAAGGAAAACCATATGATCATCGTAATAGTCATTGAAAAGCATTTGAAAAAAATCTATCACCCTTTCATGGGGAAAAAAAATAATTCATAATGAACAGCAGATTTAGAATCCCAAGGAATTCAGACATTAGGAATTTCAGGAACTATTTAAAGAAATACAATTTTAAGTTACCACAAATATTTGAAAAAGAATCAAATGGAACTTTTAGAAATAAAAATTAGTATTGAAAAGGAAACTCAGTAGATTGTATTGAACAGTAGCTTAGACACCCTTGAGAGAGAATTAATAAATTAGATTATTGATATAAAGAAATAACCCAGAACTACTTACTATGGTATACAACTGTGATCCCAATGAATTAGAAAGCTGAGACAGGAGGATCACAAGATCAAGGCCAGCCTCGGCAACTTACTGAGATCCTGTCTCAAAATAAAAGTAGGCTGGGGATGGAGCTCAGTGGTAGAGCACCATTCAATTCCTAGTGTGCCACCAAAAACAAACAAAAATTCTCATTCCCTTTTTCTCATCTGAGCAATTATGAAGCATATGTCAAGACTGACCCTTTGAAAGTGTGGGTCTCTGGGTGGCTTTTGAGGGAAAGAACCCTTCTGACTTATTTTTAGAAAATGTAGGTTGAGCAAGAAATAAACTGTTACATTAAACCACAGAGATTTCGTGAATTGTTTATTTCTGAAGCATAACCTAGACTATTCTGATTAATTCTGACAAACAGTAGACTTCCTAATAGCAATAATAGGACCTAGAAAAATTGAAGTGATATTTCCAAAGTGATGAGACAAAATAACTGATAACCTAGAATTCTCTAATGGTAATAATTAACACTTGCTTAGAATTATGCCGGGCCGGACAGTTCTATGAGTATGTTAGTTCACTAAATCCTCATAAAAGTCCTCTAAGCTAGGTATTATTATTATCCTCATTTTACAGATTAGAAAACAAAGAACTAAGAAAGTTAATGTGAATTTCCTAAGGTCCACAATCCCTGGCATATTGGGGATTTAAACTCAGACAACCTACCCCACACTATTAAATGTAATATTGTCTTTTATGAATGAGGATGAAATAAAATGCACCATTTAGCAGAGCTTTGTTTAAGGAACTTGAAGAATAAGGAAAATAATCCCAGAAGGAATTTCTGAAATGCGAGAAAGAAAGGCGAGCAAAGAAATTAGTAAACATATCTGTAGCTCTAAATGAACACTGCCTTTATAAAATAATAATATGAAATTATAGAACTTGGAGACAATTAAAATCCTGGGTTTTGCATCATGTCCACCTAAAGAGGTACAATTGAAGTAAAAGGCCTTGCTTCTCAGCGGCGTTGTATCACTCAACAGCTTTGAAATATACAATGTCAGTATCATCTACTTGCTGAATTGGAATCTGCATTTTAACAGTCCCTGGGTGATTCCTATGTGGATAAAGATGGAGAAGCACTCTTTCCTCTGTCCTTGAGTTGTTTAGAATGGGAAGTATGATATCAATTAACTTCCAGCTGGCTCAGCCAGCAATAAATTTTTAAGAATAACTACTGTAAGAAAGGAAATAGCATATATACAACTTCTAGGTAAGCACAGGGAAAATTTGATCTTAGAAAATTAACAAATAAAAAATAAGTGGGGGGGGGGATTGGGGCTGTAGCTCAGTGGCAGAGTGCTTGCCTAGCATGTGTGAGGCACTGAGTTCTATCCTTAGCACCACATTAAAAGAAAAAAAAAAGTCTGCTATCCATCTACAACCATAAAAAAAATTAAATATAATAAGTGGGAAAAATGAAAATACCTGTCAAGTTCAAACATAATCAGTAATCCTGACAAATATAAGTGATAGTCAAAAGAAAGGGGTGGCGTGCACACCTGTAATCCAGCAGCTCGGGAGGCTGAGACAGGAGGATCCATAGTTAAAAGCCCACCTTAGCAACTTAGCAAGGCACTAAGCAACTCAGTGAGATCCTATCACTAAATAAAATATAAAATAGGGCTGGGGATGTGGCTCAGTGGTTGAGTGCCCCTGAGTTCAATTCCCAGTACCAAATAAAGGGGGGGTTGTCAAAAAGAATTGATTTTCAGTTTCATTCTTAACTCATTATCCAAATTCTTAATCATACATCTTTTGTTTAAGGTATTTATTTATCAATATGAACAAGCAACAAATATTGCACGGTGATATAGCAGGAATTGGTAGACCCAGTGGTGTTTTTGAAGTGGAAATATAATTTTTTTTTTTTTTTTTTTTACGAAGGAGTTTAGTGTTTGGCAGTTTGAGAGGTACAAACTGGAGGATCACAAATTTGGGCTAGGCTGGGCAATTTAGCAAGACTCCATCAAAATAAAATTTAAAACAAAAACAAAAAACAGGGTCAGGGATATAGGTCGGTTATAGAAGTTGCCTAATATGTATGAGGGTTCAATCCTCACTATGACTAAAGCCAAAAAAAATCTTAGATCAACAATTAAATTTTAGTTTGATGGCTAACCTTTGAATGTAGTATTCAGCAAAATTAGTTTAATTTGTTAAATGTAAGCTAATACAGAATGATTTAAGATAGTACTAAAAAAATTGTAACTTTATGATGTTTTTATAAGAAACATACCTAGGGCTGGGGATGTCGCTCAAGTGGTAGCGCGCTCGCCTGGCATGCGTGCGGCCCGGGTTTGATCCTCTGCACCACATACAAACAAAGACATTGTGTCTGCCAAAATCTAAAAAATAAATATTAAAAAAATTCTCTCTCTCTCTTAAAAAAAAAAAGAAACATACCTAAACCATGAGAACATGAAAATATTTAAACAAGATTTTCCAGGTAAACAGTAAACATAGGAATTTTAGAATAGCAAAAATACCTTTATAAAGCGAGACAAAATCTTTTTTAAAAGAAGCTAAGGTAGCCAGGTTAATAACAGACAAAATATATGTTAAGGGAAAAAGATTAACTCAGAAGATTTATTAATTCTAAGCCTCAAAATACATAAAGCAAAACTCATAAGACTTTAGGGAGAAACTTACAAATGTAATATATTTGCTAGGGGATTTCAGTTCATCTTTTGAAGTTATTTGATGTTGAAGCATCACAAAATTTGTAAAAGATGTCGACAATTTGAACAACACAGTTAATATGCATGAACCAATGTACATATATACAGGTACCATACATACTTTTAAAGTACTTGTAAAATGTTTTCCAGAACAAAATAATAAAATTTAAAAACAAATAAGAAGGAAAACATGGTGACGATATAGATGAACATTAACTTGATTCTCCTTTAAGTCCTTTGTTGATTGGGCATTGCTAGCACTCAGCACAATACTTGTAATCACTGTTTCTGAAGCCTTAATCATCCCTTTGAGACACATCCATTTTTTTCCATTTGCAGACCCTGTCATGAATTGAGAGGGAACTGCTTGTGTCTTTGATAGCATAATTGAATTGTATGAGCAATCTGATTTCAGCTGTTCATCAAGTTTAAATTAGGAGAATGCCAACTCATGCAGTGGTTGCAGTGTTAGACAAGGACATTGAATTCATTCACTGGAGTAAGAGGAATAGGAATTCAGAGCAGAGTCCTTCCTTCATTATTATTGAGCCTAAACTTAAACCTTTTTGCGTATCCAAAAGCCTGGTGAAAGAATTTTTGACCTTTCAAAGAATACCTCACCCCACATTGCCAGGAATAGCCTCCACCTCCTCTGAGACATTTCTTATCATTGTATGTTTGGCATATGGTGGGCATCTCACAAGTGTTTGAATGATGAAAAATAAGAACAAGAGAGAAAAAGAGAAGTTCCATGCATTCCAGGGGTGTTTATCCCTGGAAACCTTAGGAAAGCAAAGGCAAGAAAACTGACATCAGAAGATAGCCTTGCTCTAGAGCAACTCCAGTGCTTTGTAAAGAAGGAAAACGTAGCAGGGTGCAGTGGTGCCTTCCAATCCCAGTGACTTGGGAGACTGAGGCAGGAGGATTGTAAGTTCCAGGCCAGCCTCAGCAACTTAGCAAGGCCCTAAGCAGCTCAGTGAGATCCTATCTCAAAATAAAAAATGAAAAATGTGGTAAAGGGCCTCTGGATTCATTCCTCAGTACCAAAACAAAGAAATAAAACATTACAGACGTGGAGGGGAAAAATCCATAATGTTCTCAAAGTCCTCTAGCTGCAGAATTCACATAGCTTCATTTGAAATTTTCTCTTAAGATTTCAGGAGAACATGTGTATTCTCTTATACCACAAGGGGAAATGTTTTCTAGCCTGGCTTAAAGGGAGGCCATATGTTATCCTAGACAATATGCCACTTAGTAAATACTGATGTCTACATTTTCAGAAACTAAATATTAATGTGTTAGTAGTTATCCATGAAGGTTGCAATATTACTCATATTTATATCCCTACTATCTGGCACAGTATATAATTTATATTCTAGTTTTAGTAAATATTTAGTAAGTAAATAAAAGAATGAGTAATTATGTAATTCAGAGCCACGGCCGCTATTTTGATTATTATGTAACATGATACATTTTTCAAAAGTAAAGTATAATTCTATTTGCAGTTTCTTTGTAGTTTTAATAAAATGGTAGAGTACAGATAGGATCTGCTAGTGTTTTTTTTTTCTAATTGCTGCTTTATAAGCAAAAGCTTGCAAATTGTATATTCACATAAATTTCATACTTTTTAAAAAATATTTTTAAATGCTTTTATTTAACTTGATTATTTTTATTTTTTTAATGTGGTGCTGAGGATCGAAGCCATTGCCTCATGCATGGTAGGCAGGTGCTTTGCCACTGAGCTACAGCCCCAGCCCTAAATGTCATACTTTTTAAATTTTTTAAAAATTTTTTCTAATTAGTTATACATGATAGCAGAATGCATTTCGATTCATTGTACACAAATGGAGCACAATTTTTTTTCTGGAATAAAAGTTGCAAATTGGATTATATTTTGGCCCTGCCACTACCCAGCAGTGTGTGTGTGTGTGTGCGCGTGTGTGTTTTAGAGGAGAGAACAAATTGGATTACATAATCTTTTACATTCTAATACCCCATGGTATTATTTCATGTTCTATTCAACTGTTCAGACAGATGATATTATATAATCATATGCCATAAGCATTTTGATTTCATCAAGCATTTTGATTTCATTGAAGTATTCAAACCAAAGGAAAAAATACTTGAAAATAGGAATCAGAGAGATGAAATGTTTCCTCCTAGCATCCAGATAGATACCAATGGTAGCTTCAAAGACAAATTTTGTCTTTGAAATTGAAATTCTGTTACCCTGGGACTATCTAATGCTAACATTTTTCTTCCTGCCTGTGTAGCTTATTAACCTATAATTTTGAGTGATGGCTGCTATTGTTGCAGTATGACAGAGCTTGTGCTGGCCAGCTACTTAAAAGAGAGGAAGAAAAGAAATAGAAAGTTTGGGGAACAGGGATTTGTAGAAAACTCAAATTTCTATTCTAAATGTCCAATTTAAAAAAGAAAATTGTGTTCATAAAGACTCGAGACTTGCAGGTTGCCCCTTGCTAACAGACTGTACTTCCATCCCTAAATAACTGTTTCTTTATATGTTGAAGATTTTTCATTCTTGCTTTCCCTTCCTAGAATAATATTATCAGAAATCATTTTAAGGGAGTATTTTACAGGAAACTGAAATAGGCTGGATCCAGGAAAGGAACACGATGGGGGTGTGGGGACACAGAAAGGTGCAGATGACATAGGCAGTGTTGGGAAAAGTCTGCATTTTGCAGTCACCAGACCTCTTGGTTTCAGGCTACGTCATCTTGAACAAGGTATTTAATCTCTCTAAGCTTGGTATCTGATCTCTTAAATGAAGATAATACCACCCGCCTTCAGGATTATGATGATTACATGAATCAAAGTATGGGTGTTTATTATATCATTGTGTTACATTATCTTCATAAGACCAATTACAGCTTGCCTTTGGGACATGAGACTGAGAAAATTTGTTACTTTCTCTCTCTTTTTTAATGTTCATGCTAATTATGTAGGATTAGAAAACCGATGAATGCATTTTTGTTATAATATAAAAAGGAGCTATGTGAAGTGCCTGACATTTACTTAGGTGCTCAGTACAATGTTAGCTTTCTTTCATCTTTCCTTCCTTCCCAACACAGCCCCCACCTCCAAAGTTCCCTGGTTTCTTTTTCCCTCATACTAGCTCTTGCATCTGTAAGGAAGAGAATAAGACTCATCTATGAGAGAACTCTCCTGGGGCTAGGGTAGATGTATAGGATAAGAGGAGGGGACTCTGCCTATCTAGACTCTGAGAGGCCGTGGGGTACGTAGATTAAAGACTCATGCTTGGAAGAAATTCAGATCTAAATTTGTACCCTGGATCTTGCCATTTACTGGCTGAGTTACCTAAGGTAAGTTTTTTGATGAAACTTCTGTTTGTTTATTTGTTTCCTTTTTAAGATGGCGGTAATTATAATACTTACCCAATGAGGCTGTGTTCTGAACAGACTCAGTATCTGGAGCATTGTGACACTCGATAAATATTAGTTGTGATCCTCCTCTTCCTTTTGCTCCTTCTCTTCTTCTTATCCTATGTAAATCCCTTTCAGGTCCTTAGGCAAACCTGAATGAACTTTTAAAAAATTTTTTTATTTTATTTATTCTAATTTGTTATATATGACAGCAGAATGCAATTCAGCTCATAGTACACAGATAGAGCACAATTTTTCATGTCTCTGGTTGTACACAAAGTATTTTCACACCATTCGTGTCTTCATACATATACTTAGGGTAATGATGTCTAAATGAACTTTGAAAGAACTGGCAATTTCTCAGTAGTCCTATCATAGGGCTTTGAGGAAATAGTCTTCATCATTTAGCAAGTCTCCTATTTTAGATCTTTCTCTTTCTTCTTTATCTCACATAGGACTTCTGTTCAAAACTTTGAATTTACTTTTGGGGTCAATATGTTGGCCACTTTATCAGACTACCAAATAGTTCTGGTTAGTGGGTTATTTTTAAGGAAAGCTGGAACTCTTAGCCACCTGAACACTGCTTTGAGCCATTCACCTCTGAGGATATTGCCTACTGTTCCATGTTGAAGACTCAGGATCTGTGGCCGTGTAGTATGATGTGTAATTTTAGGATCCCCGTGTACTAAGTGGCTGGGAGAAGGGATCAGGGTCTGGGTCATGGCATCATTGTGTCAGGCAGGCTTCTGGGGAAGAAAACTTTGAGAACAGTGATTTAGGATATTGGTTAAAAAAAAACAACTGGATAAGACCCGTGGGTGACATAGTCTCTGTAGAATCCCTGCCAAGAAGAACAATGTTTAATGCTAAAACAAAACAAACAAACAAACAAAAAACATGAGGGTGGTGTGGTGCAAGGAGGGTCTTGTCAGAGGTGTTTTGACTGCTTCTACTTGGGGTCTAAGAATGTGCAAGAGAAATACTGTGTTGCAGATTGACTATCTCCATCCCCCGGTTTTGTACTTGTTGAAACAACTCTTGTTTCCTTTGTGGACATTCCTGGTGACTTTACAGTCAGATTCAGTTAATTGATGTTATTCCTTTATTCTACATCGTCCAACTCCCTCCATCATCTGAATTATGACATTCACTATTTGAGGGAGACTCTCTTTGTAGCTGTGGAGGACACAGATATATGGGCTGTGCTTTCAAAAATTTTATAGTGAAATTACAAAGGCTGTGAACTCCTGAAAACATAGGTACAAATCCCTCACATTTGTGTGGTATTTAGCACTTTGGAAAATATTGCACATAATTCTCTTGTGGTTAATACAGTGACTCCTGTAGTCCTTGTTAATTACTATGTATTTTGTAGATGATGGCTCTAAAGCCTGAGTAAGACAAAGTGTCAAGCCAGGGCTTCATCACACTACTGGTGAATGGTAGACAAAAGCATGAACCTGTTTCTTCTGCATCTTAATGAAAGCTCATTACATTACACCTCAGCTTGATGGATATCTGACAGTGCACTTCTTTAAAAGGTAAGTTCTTTAAGAGTTAATTCAGGTTAGGTTAGTATATGGTATATATTTGTGGCACAAATAGTAAGTTCTATGGTAGTTCAAAGAGGAATGGCCATCATAGGCTTTAATGACCAGGGAAGGCTTTGTAGAGTAGTTTGAGTTGGTCTTTAAATGAATGGAGAAATCGCCACAGAGGTATTTGGTGCCTATTCTTCTGAGTGACAGGGTTTTCTTGTGCAAAGGGTTTGGTGCAACTTTTAAGCTGAGTGGTGGTGATCTTAATACATGCCTGTTACCCTAAAGATGATCCTCATCTCTGTTCCACTCTCCAGGAATTATTGTGGCCCAGATCAGCATTCTAGTTCTGTGCATTGATATCTTTATACAATACTTCCCCGCCGAGAGTATCCCTAAGGAGAAGAGAGTACATTTGTAACCCAATAGCTGCTAGCCATAATTTTAAATATTTAAAGCTTTATGTTTTGATTTTTAAATAGACATAAAACTTGAATTCTACTCTACAATATTTGTCAATGTTAAATGTAAAAATCTTTTACAAAAGAAGAGAAAGTATCTTTGAGTAAAAATTATACTTCAGGGAGACGGGCCATATTTAACCCTCCCCATTTTTAAAATCGAGGTACAATTCACATAACACAGAATCCCTGTAGGAATTTTAACTGTTTAGAAGTGAGCAGTTGAGTGGCTTTGAGTACATTCACAGAGTTGTGCAACCATCACTACTATCTAATTCCAAACATTTTATCAACCCAAAAGGACACCCTGTGCCCATTAATTAAGCATTCACTCTCTGTTTCTTCTTCCCCTGCCCTGAAAGCTTCTAATCTGCTTTCTGTTTCAGTTGATTTGCTTGTTTTGAATTTTTCACATAAATGATATAACATAGTTGACTCTTTTGTGCCTTTTCTCTTCCACTGGGCTCATTTATGTTATAGTGTGTAATAGTATTTATTACTGAATACTATTCTACTATTATAAATATGCCACATTTTGTTTGTCCATTCATCAATTAATGGACAATTGGGCTATTTCCCCTTTTGTCCATTGGAAATAATGCAACTCTGAACATTTATGTACTAATATTTTTATTTCAGCACCTGTTTTGAATTCTCTAGGGTCCAAAATTGCCATACTGTTTTCCATAGTGTGGCACCATTTGACATTCCCACCAGTGATGCATCAGAGTTTTCATTTCCCCACAAACTCCCATCCCTTGATATTGCTCCTCTTTTTATCATTATCATTATTACAGACTTCCTAGTGGGTGTCAAGTAATGTCTCTTTGTGGTTTTGATTTGCATTCCCCCAGTGGCTCGTGATGTTGAGCATCTTTTCAAGTGTTTGGCCGTTTTATGTGTTCTTTGAGGAAATGTCTACTTAAGTCCTTTGCCTGTTTTTAAATCGAGTTGTCTTTTTGTTATTGAGTCATAAGAGTTCTTTATATTCTGGAGACTAAACTCTTATCAGATATATGATTTGCAAATGCTTCCTCCCATTCTGTGAGTTGTCTTTTGACTTTCTTGATTATGATCTTTGATACACAAAAATGCTAACTCTTGACAAGTTCCAATTTATTCTTTCTTTGGTTACTGTGCATTTGATTTAATTGCCTACTCCAAGATCATAAAGAATTATTCCCATGTTTTCATCTAAAAGTTTAATAGTTTTATCCTTTGGTCTTTGTTCCACTTTGAGCTAATTTTTGTATCATGTTATAATACTAATGGGGGAACCTAGATGGTAGGTTCTCTGTAAAATAATTCATCTAATATTCTTACTGAGTGTTTGGAAATTTCCATAATAAAATGTTGAAGGGAAACAAAATCAAATTTAGAAACCTAATAGGTCCTCTTTGAGCACCCTCTCCTATCCACCTTCTCACAGCCTCTCAAGGTGGGCATAACATGAGGTAAAAGCAAATGCCAGCAAGATGAATGTGACACGAGGTCACTCACCAGCCTCCAAGCCAGCGTGACAATTTTGTGCTCACTCTGGCTCCTCCCTTAGCCTGCGACTCTATGTCGTAACCCAGGATCTTTCTTCTGCAATATGCCCCCAAGAAACTTGCCTCTCAGTTCCTGGTTTTATCTTTAATTACTGTTTCTGTTGGAGAAACATCTTATTACCCTGAAATGATTCCCATTTTTTGTTCCAAAGAATGATCTAATTTTTATCGGAACAAGGCATTTTTACAGAAAGCAAATGGGCTTGGGCCACAGGAGACCCATATTCTAGAGTAGCTTCAGTCAGGTAAGTGAATTGTGAAGGGCCAAAAGATTAATGAATCATGGAGTCAGAATTTGGATCTGGGCACCTTATCCCAAATTATCATACTGTTGCTCTTTTCAGGACCTAAAGAATGTGTGGTAGGGTTTCAGAAAGGATGTGTTTTGTCTCTCCGGCCCTGCTGCATGGACAGCTAGCCGCCTGACAGCTAGCCCCACAGCTTGTTCTCAGTGGCTGCAGAAGGACATTTCAACTCTTATACTTGTACATTATTTTTCTATTTTCCTATAAAAAGCACCAAGAAAATTGGCTGTGAATAACTTGATTTGTTTGTTTGTTTGGTCAAATATGGCAGTTGACACCTTCCAGGGTTCAGGAGTTCCTTTTAACCCATTATTCATTCTATATGTTTAGTAACCTACTCTGATGCCCTTAAACAACCAGTTCCTGGGGGAACGTATGTAAAGGACAGAGTGTTCCAATTTAAATAGGAACTTAAGTCCCAGTGGGTTCTGGGTGAAGGTCTTTGATTTTTGTCTTCCTGATTTTACAGTGGGTTGAAAGATTATGTTTTGGGAGTTCTCTCTTATTTCCCAGAATATAACTTTTCCTCTAGCACTCAACATGTAAGTGGTACATAGTAGGTATTTTGTCAGCTCTTGAGGAATTGGGTCTGGAATCCTGGCTTCCACAGGGCAGGGTCTGGGCTTGCCTGTCTCCCAGTGTGGCATTTCCTAGCATATAATAAGTATTCAGTAATTTCAGGGGGAGTACCAGGGTTGAACGCAGGGGCACCCAACCACTGAGCCACATCCCCAGTCCTATTTTGTATTTTATTTAGAGACAGGGTCACATTGAGTTGCCGAGGCTGGCTTTAAACTTGCGATCTTCCCATCTCAGCCTCCCGAGCCACTGGAATCACAAGTTTGTGCCACCACCCAATAATTTTTTTAAAGAATCAACTGAATAATGATCATTACTTCACTTTTAGATGAGTGGCTTTTCTTTTACCAAAGGCATTTCTCATCCAAGAGAGTCAGAGCCCTGAGTGAGTCACTGAGTCAGAATCAGAGGGTTAATCATAGCCCAAAAAAGGTGCCCTGAGCCTGTTAGTTGATTCATGGGCCATATATCAGCTCTAGGGGGGAAATGGCCCAGATAAATCAAAGCCTGGCAATAATGAGAGTATAATCCCCAGAGAGCAAAAACTGTGGATCTTGCTGAACTCCTGGGAAAAGGAAATGAGAAACGTTCCTTAATCAGATTTCTGGACTTGAAAGTAGGGATTTTTGCAAGGATGGTGTAAACTCTGAATCAAGGACACCTCCCCACCCCCAGCACTGGGAATTGAACCCAGAAACACTTCACCGCTGAGCTACGTGCTCAACCCTTTTTATTTCAAGACAGGTTCTCTCTTAGGTTGCCCAGACTGGCCTTGAACTTGAGATCCTCCTGTCTCAGCCTCCCAAGAGACTTGTACTACTATGCCTGCTTCAAGGGCATTTTTGATTGGAGTTTAACCTCAGGATGAAGTACAGGGAATTGCAGTGCCCATGTTACCCAAGAATTTCCTACAGATATATTGGGTAGAAGTTACATAAAATCAGAGCAGTTAGCTGCAACTCTGTGCCCCTTTCCCCATTTTTATAGACATGTAAAAAGACCTACTTAGTATATACTGTCATTGCAGTTTCCTCTTAATTCACAAAAGCTTAAATGTAAGACACTGATCCAGTTTTTCTTCCTAGAGAAAACTATAAGGCAATTTCTTCTACAAATGACAAGTCGTTTAGCATTCATTCATCCAGTGACAGTTTTGCTAGGTGCTTGGATTCAGTGTCGAGATAGATTAGTCCCTAATTGTACCTTACTAAGATACAATTCTAAGGAAAAGAAATATCCTATCTTGTTTAAATCTGGTGTCAGAATCTTCAAATATACTCTGGAAGTTGCTTGTTATACGGTTCTGGATTGTTTCCACTCAGTGCTTTGCCCATGTAAGATTTCATCCTTCACTGTTTGGAAAGGCCCCATGAGGCAGAGAACTGGCTCAGTCCCAGCCTAATAACAGAAGGAGCCAGAATGAACAGCAGTCTGGTGGTGAAAGTGGAAACACCAGAATCTATTATATAACCTGCTAAAAGTTCTGCCTTGAGTTCTCAAGTAGTAATATCCTCTCACTTGTGTCTATGTTTTCTGCCTTTTGATCTTCCTGCCTTGAAGTTAGTGACACCTTTCCCAGAGACAGGAAGCAGTCTACTCAGAGCAAGTTGGGAAGTGGGGATTCCCATATCCTCTGACCTTGACCCTCTCCAACACTCTTGCCTTGTCTTAATTCTGAGCTCCTGCTTCACAAAGAGTGTTAGATGATATGTGATTATAGCAATGAATATGATACACATAGTGCACTCAAAGAACTTAGTCTGGTTAGGGAGATGGCTTAGGCACAACTGAAGCTAAATAAAAAGCAAGCACAGGAAGTCTCAGATGAGATGCTTGTTCAGGGAGAGGTAGGATGGATAATGGGAAGGGCAGCGAACTTACAGTTAGAAGACTCAGGTTCATAAGTTGTATGCTCATGAGCAAATGAACTTCTTTTGCCTTAGTTTTACTCATCTCAAAAAACAAACAAACAAAAAAAGGAATAATCTTGACACTGCTTAACTCTCAAGGTCAAACAGGATATTATATGAAAGCTTTGGAAAATACAAATTAAAATACAAGCATAGGTAGTGAGTGGTCTTGTCCCATGTTATAGATGAGGACACAGGCATGGAGAGATGAAGAAGCTTGCTGAAAGTCCCCATGCTTGTGATCAAAGCATAGGGACAAAATAGCATGACTTCAAAAGTTTAGTTACAAAACAGTGTGACTTTCTTTTGTTTTCTCCCTTCTTCATAGACCTCATATGCTGTAAGACTGTTAAGTCACCAGTGTGCTGTTAGTTCCATAAAAATGACTTTTGGTAGAATATGGGGAACTTTATGGGTCCACACATATTTCATTCTAAGGATATTGGTTATCGGAATATACTATCTCCTTATTTTCTGGAGATGACAAAGGTTTAACACAGCACTGTCTAATAAGAATATAATACACATCGCAAAATGTAAAATTCAGATCTTCTAGTAGCCGCAATCAAAAAAAAGAAACAAGTGAAAGTAATGATATATTTTATTTAACACATTATATTCAAAATATTATCATTTTAACATTATGATCAATATAAAAATTATTGACACATTTTAAATTCTTTTCTCATATTATATTAAATCTTCCAAATTGGGCTTGCATTTCCTCTCATACCACTTCCGTTTTGCACCAGCCACACTTGGGGTGCTAAGGAGCCAGCATGGCTGAGGGCTACTGTAATGAAAGGGGCAGCCTTGTAATCTCTGTTTCCCTTCCCTTCCAGTCTGGCTTTCTCACCTGTCCTCCTGTGTTCATATTTCCCTTCAGTGGATCTGCCTATTTTCCTTTCTTTAGTCTCTAAAAAAGCTGTCTTCTTTTCTGCCTCAATGGAAGGTATCCTTCCTTGGTTAGCTTTAAAAAAATAATAATAAATAAAAAATAAATAAAAAGTCTATCTATCTATCTCTTTTCTATCTAGCTACTATTTGAAGTCAGCTACTATTATTCCCAACTATCCCTTTCTCTTTTTTTGTGACCATTCAGCCATTTTGAACTGCGCCTCCATCTCTATTTATTTATTTGTCTCTTCTACCAAATTTTATGCTCCTGAAGGACAAGGATAATGTTCTATTCATTTCTGCAATCCCAGCAACAGTTTCCGGCCTCAAGCAGAAATTGATAGACTTTTAATAATTGAACAAAGAAAAAAAACAACTCTTCATGGATCCCTCACCAGCTTTTTATTTATTGTTTTTCTTTTTGTCTTCAACAATAGTTTTTGCGATAGCACTGTGCTTTTATTATTTGTGGTTTTAATTATTTGCAGGAGAATATACAGCCAGAGTTTTAAACCTATCCCATAGTTATTTCTTCAGCTCTTTCAGGTTGTCAGATTTATTTATCTATGCCAGGAAAGCCTTTGGGCTCTTCTTGGAGGCTTGGCTACTTCACTGCTTATTTGTGATTTCTGATGTTTTTTCCAGGTACTTTCCCTCTCTTCCCTTTGTACCTGCCTTTGCTCTCTCCATCTGGACCTGCCCTGAAGTTCCTAATGCAGTCAGCCCAGTTGTCCTCAAGGTGGGGTCTCCCTGGGAGCAACTAACCACAAACCCATAAATCAAAGACCACTGTTAGAAAGTATCCTGGAGAGTCAAGTCCAGGATAATCTTTAAAACTAAAAGAATTTTTTTTTTTTAAAGCAAAGCTTTAGATAGAACCCTGTATATATATAACAGGTAAAAATGGAGCTACTTTCATTGAAATGGGGTTGGGGCTTCCCAGGGATACTCTGGGGCTCCCCAGAACATGCTGGGGAATCACCAGTCTGATCCAACCCTTCCCGGTGCACACGGGGAAACAGAGACCAGGAGAAGTAAAACAATGGCAAGCTAGACCCAGGACCTGGACTGGAACCCAGGTTTCCTTTCCAGGTCAGTGCGCCTTTAACCACAACTTCATGTTTGGAGCTTCATTTCCCAAGGGGAAGAAACAGTAACAATGAGTCTTTTATTGTGCTCCCCTTGATGAAATCTGACAGGGTCCACCTCTCTTTCCCCGCTAGAGATTCAGGTTGGCCCCTCTTGTTATTGTTTTTCTCCGGGACCCAGGCTGGGGCTTGCCTTAGCCTTTGTTCTATTCCCAGTTTCTGTGGTGCCAAGAAGGATAGGGAGAAAGCGGATTCAGGCAGGTCACGGTGGCACAGATGTTTCCTGTCCCTTGGCCAGTCTGGCTATGTGTTTCAGAGCAACCGAATGCCATAGCCAGGTGTGTTTTTCAGGGCCTTCCAAGCCCTTGGAGGTGTTAGGTGTTTATAACCGCAGTTTCCTCATTAGCTTCTGTTTTCCACAGGCCTCTAGCTACTACCTAAGGGAACACAGCTCCACCTGTCCTCTGGGAGGCATCCATCACCCAGAGCTCCCTGTGGTCTGGCCATAACTTACCCCTGTACTCTTCTTTCCCACGTCACCTTCACATGTCTTCTGTTTTCTCCCTGGGTGCTGTGTTCTCTTCCCCCTTGCTCTTCATCTTTACCTGGTAAAACCTTACTCATCTTTCCAGAACATACTTACATGCCACATTCTTTAAGAACTCTTTCTTAGCTTCTATGCTGATATAGTCAGTCTCCTGCTGTAGGATCCTCATGGTGGAGCCTCATGTGCCGTCGCTCCCTGCCTTGGATTCTGTGTGCAGCAGCTTTGTGCATTACCACGTCTCTCCTCACTCCTGTGCCTTTGACTATGCTGTCCATTTGTGCAGAATTTTTTGCTCTGACCCCTTACTTTACTTTTCTCTGGCTAACTCCCACCTAAATTTAGGACGGGCTCAGATATCTTCTAAGATATCTTCCCTCAAGTCTCTGCTGAATTATGTTCCTCTTAGGATAGAGTGTACCTGTCACCTTTGACTTCCACAGTGTGTTTACTGTTTGTACCTGAGTCTCATACTAGGATGTAGTTTCCCTAGAGAGATGATCTGTGCCTTGTCTTTCTAGTTCTAACATCCAGCAGCATCTCCCTTATAGTAGGTGTTTAATAAATATTTGTGCAATGGATAAATAAGTAATTTTTGTACCAATGTTTTGAATTATATTTTACATTTTTGATAGTTGTCTGTCTACCTAGATTATTAGTTCTGTGACAACAGGGGAAAGGATGGCATCTTACTCATCTTTTTTGTCCCCCATAGGACCTGTGTATCCATCAGTGTTCTCCAGAGAGACTGAAACAATAGGAAAGATAGAGATATTTTAAGAAATTGGATTTTAAGGAATTGATTGTGGGGGCTGGCAAGTTCAAAACCTGTAGCAAAGACTGCAGACTGGGAACTTGGGCAAGAGGTGATACCACAGATGTAAGTCTGAAATTTTTAGGGTAGGCCAACAGGCTGGAAACTCAGGCAGAGTTTCTATGTTCAAGTCTTGAGTTACAATTTCTTCTTCTCTGGAATATTTCAGTTTTGTTGAAAAGGGATTCAACTAATTAGTCGAGCCTAAAACACATTTTTTTTCAGGGTAACTTTCTTTACTTAAAGTCCACCAACTATAGATGTTAATCACATCTAGAAAATACCTTCCTAACAACATCTAGACTAGTGTTTGACCAAACAACTGGGCGACATAGCCCTGCCAACTTGACATAAAATTTAATCATCATGGTAAGTAACCAATAAATGCTTGCTGAATTGAATTGAAGTATGCTTTTGAACTTCTTATCTGCAGCTTAGAAAAAGAGAACAATCTTCCTTCTGTTGCCAGCAATAACTTGAACTCAGAAACCTGAAAATCTTCCACCACTAAACTCCTAACAACCCTGAATAAAAAATAGTGTCCTTTGAAATACATAACTGAGCTTGCAGGAAAGTTAGGGAGTGTCCAGAGGCTGAAACTGAAGACAGACAAGTAATAAGCCTATAAGAGGACTTTTTTAATCAGGACCCCTGGGATGTCTGTCATTGTAACCACAGAGCTTGGATTTTAATACCCATCATAGGATGCAGGAAATGATGACTTGAGTCTTTGCAAGACAGGTGTTAAAACTGAGACCCATAAATAAGGGTTGGACCTTCATAAAACAGTAAATAGAAAAAATATATTCTCATTTATACAGGCACACAAGAAAGATGCCTATCTCAGCTTGTGCTCCAGCTAGAAAAATAAAAGAAATTCTCCCTTTGAGAACTCATAATCACAAATCTGCCTTCACTTGGGTTTGGAGTTTGGATTTATACTTCCTGAGAGAGTCAAAGTCCCAGAACTTAAAATGTGTGCCCAGCCAGTGATACCTTGGGGTGCCTAGCAGAAGAAAACACAAACCTTCTTGAGATGGAAAGCGATCTAGGCTGCTGATGTAGCTCAGTGGTAGAGCACATGCTCAGCATTCACGAGACCCTGGCTTCAATTCCCAGTGTGGATGCACACAAACACACACACACAGATGGTAAAAGCTTTAAAGCTATAAGATGATAAAAAGATCTGTGCCATAAAATTAATATATTTTAAGTTGTTAGGGACAAGAAAGAATAAAAAACATGAGAAAGAACAAGATACCATGAACAAAATAAGGATAACATGACAAATAGACTTCTAGAAATAAAAATGATATTCATTGAAATTAAAAGTGTAATGGTGGAGCTGGGTTTGTGGCTTAGTGGTACAGCACTTGTCACATGTGAGGCACTGGGTTCAATCCTTAGTACCACATTAAAAATATTATAAAATAAAGGCATTATGTTCATCTACAACTAAAAATACTTTTTAAAAAGTGTAATGGCTATTTAAACAGGAAATTAGACACTGATAAAGAGAAAATTGGTGAATAAGAATGTAAAACTAAGCCAGGTATGGTGGTGCATAGCAGTAATGCCAGCTATTCAGGAGACTAAGCCAGAAGGGCAACAATTTGGGGATCAGCCTCAGTAACTCAGTGATACTCTGTCTCAAAATAGGAAATAAAAAGGACTGGGAATGTAGCTCAGTAGTAAAGCGTCCCTGGGTTTAATCTCCAGTACAGGGAGGAAAATACCCAAGAACATAAAGTTAAAATTACCCACGATGCCTCTCAAAGAAACAAACAGAAGAATTTGAAATTAAGGTTAAGAGACAGAATCTAGAATGAGAAGATTCAATATATGTCCAGTGATAGTTCTAGAAGGAAGGACTAGAGACAATGGAAAAGAACCAATATTCAGAAGTTGAAAGATATTAGGAAGTTCCCAGGATACATTAAAGCCATGTTTAGATATATCAGAATGAAACTGCAGAACATCAAAGACAAGAGGTAGGTCTTAAGAGCATCCAAAGACAAAGGAAATATCCTACAAAGAATCACAATTAGATTGAGATGCTAGGCCAAAATATACAAAGCAATGAGATGCCCTCAAAAGTTGAGACGAAAATAATAGTCTAGAACTTTCCAGTTAGTTAAACCTTCATTCAAGAATGAAGATAAAATGCAGACAGTTTAAGACAGATAACGACATCAACTTTACATTTCACTGATCATTTCTGAAAGGATCTCACAAAAGTTAATATCCTCCAGGAAGTAGGAAGTAAATCCAAAAGGAAGTAATGACGTGAAAAAGCAATAGCAGAGAAGTTGGTAAACAAGAGTAAAATAAGGCAGATATGACAAATAGTTTCTAGAAATGAAAAGTATAGTCATTGAAATTAAAAGTGTAAAGGTTGTTTACATCATAAAACATAGCAAAAACAAAAATCTTGACTATGCAAAATAGGAAAAATACTTTGAATGCAAGTCAAAAATATAACATGGAGTAAGAAAAGACAAGTTGTAGGAAAATATAGAATAGTGCCACTTATGTAAGAACCCCAAATAGGGGCTGGGGTTGTGGCTCAGTGGCAGAGCCGTTGCCTAGCACATGTGAGGCACTGGGTTCGATCCTCAACAAAAATAAACAAATAAAATAAAGGTATTGTGTCCACTTATAACTAAAAAATTTTTTAATCCCAAAATAAACAAAATAGCTGTATATAGTTGATGGCTACATACACATATGGGAAAATATATAAATACAAAGAAATTGCAAATATTAATTCAGAATAGTTATCCCTGAGGAAAGAGAAGAACCGGGTCACAATGGAGTATGCAAGACAATGGATATTAATGGTATTTCTTTTATAAAATCTTGAAAAGAATATGTGGAAAACTATTGTGGTTTGACAAAGCCAGGTGGTGAATACACAAGTATTTGTGACATCATTCTTTAAATATTTCTGCATGCTTGAGATCTTTCTTCATTGAGACAAGTTAATGAATCTAAGATTGAAGAAATGTATATCACTGAGGATTCTAACTAGTTAATTTTTGTTTTGCCACAATGAGGCATGATTTAAAGTGGTGGTATAAATTTAAGGAGATTCTTCTGAGTCTGATTAAAAGACATATACATTGAAAGAAATAAACAAATTTGTATTTCTCCAAGGTCATGCTCTCCTAAGTGATAGTTTGCCCCACCCCCTCCCCCCAAAAAAGCTGCACTGCATAAAATCTCATATTTGTCCAGCTTCTTTCTTTAATTACTTTTATTTTTGTGGAACTGGGAATTGAACCCAGGTATGCTTTACCATTGAGCTACATCCCAGCCCTTAATTTTTTTTCTTTTCTTTTTTTTTTTGAGACAGCCCAGGCTCGCCTCTAACTTGTGGTTCTCCTGCCTCAGCCTTCTGAGTAGCTGTGAGTACAGTGGTGCACCACTGTACCCAGCTGTATTTCTGTATTTCTTTTAACACCAAATCATTTTTATTCTACTTCATATTAAAGCTAGGTGAGGTCTTGCCTTCTCCTGCCTCCTGCCTGGTGCCTGGCACATAGTTGGGCAAATAATAGGTGCCTAATCTAATGAATCTCTGTTGAATGACTAAATGAATGAGAATTACAATCCTTTTAAAGGTTTATCAAATATATTTCATTATAGCAGCACTGAATAATAGATTTTTTTCAAAGAAATCTTTCAAGCATAAAGACAAAATGAACTAGTTTTTCAGGCTGATAAGTTTGGGTTGGTTTTTAAAAGTATTCTTTAGGGCTTATTGAATGTGAGAAGTATTTTAGTGGATCATTTAGAAGTAGCTAAAAGGATGACAGATTCACAAAGAGCTAGCACTTCATCATCTATCTTTCAATTTTGTTATTAAGGCATAAGTTCTGGGCTGAACTTGGTATAGAGAAAAGACCATCGAGTTGAAAAGGTGACACATTCCTGCAGGGCTCCCACTGCATGATTCGGGGCCACAATTTCTCCTTAAATTCCAATTTCTACACCTATGGAAACAAGAGGATGGGATCAAAAGTCCATGTCTTCATTGAGAACTGGGGTGGTTCCACAGTGCTCAACCTGGGCACATCTGGGAACCTGTGGTATGACTTTTCGAGGACAGTGCCAGTTTTCTTCTCAGCCTGCCAAACTTCAGTCTTGAATGCCTATTCTGGTGAATGATATCTCCCCCTGAGTTGGTGCCAATTGGAAAATTGTAGAATGGAATGTGCCACCTGGGTTTGGATTTGGAAATCTGAAATGTTATGGCCTTGAGATATAACACCTCTGAGCCACAGTGGTGAGTGGGCTGATACCAGGCATGGCACTTTGGACTTGGACCAGGAAAAGAGGACCCAGTTGCCTTTGCTAGTGTGAACAAAATGTGGGGAGAGCTCCTCTGTCACCTTCTAGCAGTTTACTCTATGAGCTGTGCACTGGTGATACAGTATCACAGACAGAATGAACTCATCAGTGAAGTGAAAAGGAAATTCAAAATTGGATCTTCTTCTGTAATGCCCAGCTGTTTATATTCCTTCGCATACTTGATTTCACAAGCACTCTTTTTTTTTTTTTTTCTTTTTGGTTCCAGGGATTGATCTCAAGGGCACTCGACCACTGAGCCTATCCCCAGCCCTATTTTGTATTTTATTTAAAGACAGAGTCTCACTGAGTTGCTTAGCATCTCCTTTTGCTGAGGCTGGCTTTGAATTCGTGATCCTCCTGCCTCAGCCTCCTGAGCCACTGGGATTTTAGGCATGCACCACCATGCCTGACTCACAAGCACTCTTAATGGATACCAGGTCCTCTACATCCTGTGGTATCATTTAAGGATTTCTGTCTGTTGAATTCCAATCTCCGATTTTGGAGAAAGTTGCCTTTGTTGCTCTAAAGCTGCACCATAGCGGGATGGAAAGGGAATAAGGCCTGACTTAACCATTCGGTAGATCTCTAACTAATCAAATCTTTCCTCTCTCTGTGTCTGTTTCTTCAAAACTAAAATAAGAAAAAGGCTTCTAAGCAAAATTTTCTTTCTCTGAAGGATGAGAGAATTTTGTGTTCTCATTAATTTTTTATATTATCATGATAATGAAATATATAAGCACTTCAATAACTGGTATGTTGATTTGTACCTAGAATAGTATTTTAAGATCTGGGGTACAGCTAAGTGGCAGAGTGCTTGCCTTTGTATGGACTAGGCCCTGGATTTGATTCCCAGCACAGCAAAACATCAACAACAACAAAGTACATTAAGATGGAGGTAGTTTTCCAACACATTGGAATAAATGATCATATTTTCATCTATATTTATAAATGAATTTATTTTGTACACTGAATTCAATAAATTCATTTTGTTTAAGCTGGGCATGGGATGAGTACAGAGGCTACCACAACAGCAAGGTCCTGCTGTAGCAGTACTTTGTGTGTTGATTGCAGGGAGGTGGGAGGGAGAAATAGAGACAGACAGAACCACACAAGAGCCAGAATTGGCTCACACGGTTATGGAGACTGAGAAGTCCCAAGATTTGCATTTGTCAAACTGGAGACCCAGGTAAATCAACGGTACAAGCTTTAGTCTGAGTCTAAAGCCAAGAGAAGACCAATGTCCCAGCTTGATGACATCAGGCAGAGAAAGCAAATTCTCCCCTACTCCACATTTTTGTCCTGTTTATGCCTTGAATGCAATTGAATGAAGCCACCCACATTGGGGAGGACAATCTCCTTTTCTACTGATTCAAATGTTAGTCTTACCCAGAAGCATCTTTACAAATACCAAATACCTGGGTATCCCAGGACCTACTCAGGCTGTCCCAGAAATTAACCATCATAGTTGCACTTACATAAGGTCGTAGTGGGTGTGATGTTGAGGTGCTGGGAGCAGGGAAAGCATATCACACGCAGGCATCCTTGGGAGGCCTCTGAGACAATAGGGAGGAAGAGATTCACATAAGGGGAATATTAACTCATGAGACTAGACTGTGTCTATTTAAAATGACAAGTCAGTGGTTTTCAGACTGGACTTTCAAAAGAGAAACTGTGGCAGGAGGGGAGGACAGGGGAGATTTCAAGAGGGAGGACCTTGAGAAATGTTAGCGGGGTGACTTACAATGGACCAAGGCACAGCTGAATGGTAGGTGAAGTAGGACAGGGTCCCAGCATGTGGCTTGTGCAGGTCATTCACTGCACAAGGACAGCCTCATGTTCCGCTCACCAAGCCAAGTGCCCCCATGCAGGAGAGTGTCCTGTGCAGGCACCCAGAGGAAGAGCTGCCTTTTTCTAATTCAGCAGACTTGTAGGAGAGAAAAAGTGGGAGATACCTTTTAAATGGAAGGATGGAGCCAGGTCATGGAGAACATTGCCTTGAATCTAAACCGTTACATAAGGAAGGAAATGTGCAGTTTGGGTGGTGATCAAGGGTTGTCGGTATGATTCACTACCGTGGAGGTAAACCTGGAACTTTCTCAGTGCTAGGAGCCTGCCTGTCTTGCATAAAATACATCCATATCCTTTGATAATTATATTTGCCTGATCTTTTTCCAATGCAAACTTTATAACTGATCCACTTTGCTCCAATATCAAATCAGCCCGACTTAATTTTATAAGCCAGTCATGGAAAGAGAATCTGTCCCATGACTCCAAAGCATTCTGTTCTGTAGCTGCTCTATAATTATAGACAAATGCATCTAATCTTCCCATCATGTGTTCTCCTGAGTTAGAAAATTCTTTTTTCCCCCATGTATTTGATAATCTTGTTATCTTGTGATACGGCATCATTTAATTATTCCCCAAAATAGATGTCTTCAGAAAATCTGCTCAGAAAGTGATTTGCTGCTCCCAACTGAAGTCACAGCTGGAATGTTTACTCAGAAATTAGGTTTTTTCAGAGCTTTGAGATTGCTGTTTTACTGAAGGGGTCTCATCTGCCACTGAAGGCTGTTGAAGCCCTCCTGTAGATCACTGAAGGGAATTGCATCAACTCCACAGAAGGACTCAGTGGGTGTCCTTAGTGGTCTTCAAGCCCAGGATTCTGTGGCAGATTAAGCCTGGTTGCCCTCTCTGACATTGATCTCCAAACATCTAGCTGTATTCAGGTCAACAATCCTGTAAACACATCCTGAGTACCCACCTTATGCCAAATAGTGGAACAAGCATTAGAAATACAAAAATGAATAGAGCACACTTTCATCTAAAGAAGTATCCAAGCTCTAAACTCGATCATCAGGAGAGCTATAATTTGATTTCAGTAGCTCCACCACCCACTACCTTCAAGCAAATCAGTTAATTCATCTAAGCCTCACTTTTCTATAAAGTCAGTAACACTGAGGGAACATTCCTATAAGAGACATGAAATATTGTGAGGATGAATTTAGGTTTTCTGAGATGAGTGACACTGTATATAGAGTTCTCTTTCTCTCCTCCTTCATTCCTGAGTGTCTCCTTTGGGATTTTTTTTCCAGACTCATTATTTTAGCTTTCCTAAAATCAGAGGCATTTCATTGAATTCTGTTTTTCTCAGGGCCACTTCTACCTTCTTCATGTCATTTCTGTTTAGATGAGTGGACATGCTGTACGTGATTTCTTATTTCTTATAAAATAAAAAAAATACCACAGCTTATAGAAGATGAGGTCAGAGAGTGAGGAACCCTTAATGTTGGGTTTCTAGTAAACCTGCTGATGCTAACTAACTTTTTTTGTTTTCTGTTTTTTCACTTTTAGGTTTTGCCTATGGTATCTCACAGGAACTATCGTCATGATACAATATTCTGTCATTCCAGGTTCCTTTACCAGGTTACAGTTGAGCACTCTGGTTCATAATACTCTGATAAAATTATTTCCCCTGGACGTGTTTTCTTACACTGAGTCACATTAAAACTCCTCTGCCACTTTTCTGCCCACGTCCACATCTTCCTCCAGTTTATCCCTAATCAGCTTGGCATTTTAATCCCTGGAAGAGCTGAATGCCATCTGCAAACTTGGCAATTCCCCAGGCACTGTCTTCCAGATCATTTGTATGAATGTTGACTAAGATACCATGCAGCCTGCTCTCTATCTCAGCAGTGCCTTTGCTGCACAATGTTTGACTTAACAACTTAATCACTGAATTAATGATACCGAGGACTGGCCACAGAGCATTGCATTTATCCAGACGTGTGCTGGTGTCTTCCTATTTGTTTCTTATTCCAAACCCAGTTATCCATAACTGAAATACCTCTGGGTATTAGAAGAAAGTTTGAAGGTCCATGAATTAGATAATGAGTCCAAATTTGAGTGGAGAACTCCTTTTCTGCTGTTAAGGCCCTACCTGTTCTTCTGTCCCATTTATGTCTCCATTCTAAAACATCTACAGAGAAAGTCCTATACCCCTATCATTTCATTAAATCCTTTTTTTTTAATGTCACTATAGTGGCCCATCTAGTTTCTAAGTTCCTAGGGCCAATTATTTGAGTGATTAATTGAATTGTCGTATGAGTACTGTACAATAACTATTGGTTTGCTAGGTACCAGTAAAATAACAAATCCTGAAGTCTGGTTACTACACTCTTTCCTAAATGACTCTGATTGAGCTTAAAATCTTTTTTTTTTTTTTTTTTTTTTTTTATTGGGGATTGAA
>NW_026000168.1:16281456-16424525 GCF_001458135.2 Marmota marmota marmota
TTGATTTAGTACTTTTTTTGAAGTACTTTTTTTTTGTTAGAGAGAGAGAGAGAGAGAGAGAATTTTTAATATTTATTTTTTAGGGTTTTTTTTTTTTTTTTTTTTTTTTTGCGGACACAACATCTTTGATTGTATGTGGTGCTGAGGATCAAACCCGGGCCACACGCATGCCAGGCGAGCGTGCTACCGCTTGAGCCACATCCCCAGCCCCAAGCTTAAAATCTTTGAGAGTATCTTTGGAGATAGTTGGGAAAAGTTGAATATAGACTCAGTAAAGGTGTTAATAAAAACAATTAGCGAGATGCAGTGACACATGTCTGTGATCCAAGCAACTCTGGAGGCTGAGGCAGGAGAATCTCAAGTTAGAAGCCAGCCTCAGCAACTTAAGTGAGACTGTCCCAAAATTAAAAAATAAAATGGGCTAGGGATGTAGCTCGGTGATAAAGAATGCTTGAGTTCAATCCTCAGTACCAAAAAAGAAAAGAAAAAGAACTATTGTTAATTTTGTTCAGCGAAATAATAAAATGGTGCTTATATTTAAAAAGGCATTGCCCTGCACCAAGCAAGTTGGTGGAGACAGGTAGTAGATTAGAGGTTACTTGGACCCAGGGGAAGAGAGAAGGGTTTCTACTTGGAATGATGAAAAAGTTTTGAAAATAGATTGGGGTGATGGTTGTGAGTGTCCTTAATGTCACTGAATTGTATGCTTACAATAGTTAAAGTGGCAAATTTTTTTATGTATGTTTTGCCACAATATGAAAATTAAAAATAAGAAGTCGTTACCAGTTATTTAAGCAATAATACTTAAAAATGGACAGGACAATGACATTTGGGATTTGCTTTAAAATAGTCAAACCACAGTCCCGACAATGAAACAAGAGGGTGACAGCTTAGCAAAGTGTTCACAATTATTGAGGGAAAATATTTTCATAATAAAAAGTAAAAAGTTTTGGAGACTGACCATTAAGCCTCAAACACCCAGCCTGGCTTCTGAGAGCCTCCACCCATCCTGCCGTCCTGTGGAGCCCAGTGGAGCTGGACCCCTGCCGTACCCTGACCTCACACTCAAGCCCCTGGACCTTTGCCCTCACCTTTCAATTCTGTGTCCTTTTTCTTAGGTGGCAAATTCGTACCCTTCCTGAGACTGCCCCATCTTTTGTTTCCCGTGGTGCCCTATTCCTACGTCATCAGGTGACACCCTGTACTACACGCTAACACACAAGGTCAAGAGACTTACTTTCCAGCTACATCTTTCTAAGCCATATGAAGCTTTGGTTGCTGCTGTCATTTTGTGTGTATGCTTTATTTGTTTTTAATAAGGAAGAGATTGAAAAGCAGAAATGTGAATAATAATTATAAATTTTAAGGCTTAAGGAGGCCATAACATTTACCCATATTGACACTGGTCTTTTCTAGATTGTTTTCTCTACTTGGCAGCTGTTAATACATTTTTATATTTCTAGCCTTCCTGCTGGGTGCTGTGTACATTTTTACTGAGTTTACAGACTAACCACAGCCTTTCTTTCTTCAGGTTGCAAAAACCTGGCAATCCAGCTTGGAGTACCTGTATAAAACACATTTTTTGGAAGAGGGCAAAAAATTTGCTTTGTTTGGTTTCTGTGGTGCTAGGGATCAAACCCAGGACCTTGTGTACTTGCCAAACATTCTACCCCTGCGCTGCGCCCTGGTCTCCCAGCATGTTTTTTCAGAGCAGGAAACAAGCACTTGGAGGTTTATCCCTGAGCCAGTGGAGTGGCCCTTAGTGCGTGGTGAGCCTCTGCGGTGGAGCGTTTGTCTCCATCTTGCCAGTGGGTGGCAGCAGGCGCTCACAAACTCCCCCAAACAGACAGGCTTGGATTCACCCTCCTGGTGTAGGGTGGGAAGGAGGAATCCCCTGCTATTTCTAGTTTATCTTCTAACTTCGTGAAGCCTTCAGATGCTTGGTTGAAAGAGCAAGGCCTGAGTTACAGCCAGGAAGAGCCAAAAATTAAGCACATTGTTAGATGTTGGGACTAGCGCTAGGAATGCACCAGGTGCTGACTACCACCGAGGCTCCTGTGTCCTAACTGCCTTTCCCATCAGTGCTGCCATCCTCTCACCTGAGGTTTGATCTTTGCACATCTTAGTCACCTAGGAAGGATTTGTACTCTAGCCTGTTCGAGATCCTTTAGCGCCAGTGTAGTTGGAGGTTGAGAACAAATTTTCTTATGGTGAAGGATAGGGAAGAAGGGACGTGAGTGACAGTCTGGGACTGGCACCTGCGAGGAGAGACAAGACAGTGGGACCTGCAGAAGCATTCCATCCACTCAGTCCCAAGGATGGCCTCTTTCAGTTTCCATACTAGGAGTCCTGTCCAAACCACTCCCCTCCTAACGGCTCCAGTCAATAAGCAAGTCCTGCTTGTGAATCTCCTAAGTGCACTGCTCTGTGAAGAATCTGGAAATTTATAGATGCAATTATTATATTTGTATTGGCCCAGAGCATATAATCAAATATCAGGACATAATTAATATCTAAAATTATATCCTAAATATTCTGGAAAATCCAAGACTAATTCATGGGACGGTCTGAGGGTGGCACTGGGGAGCAAGTCAGATTATTAGATAGCTGACTTCAGAAGGTGGTGGCAGGTGATGATGCTGTGAGCCCAACACGAGCAGACAATGGACACAATGAAAGGTCAGAATAGGAAGAGGCCATATTGGCTGAGGTAATAGTGAAGCAGCATAAATGTCTGCTGCCTTCTGCTAACGGGACTTCATATTTCTATACTACTTCAGAGTTTCCCAAACACTTCCAAGTCATCTGATTTCATTCTCAGCAACCCACAGGCCAGATATTACTAAATGGGATAAATTAATAAAACATTTATAATAGTGTTTAGTGCATGGATGTGTGCTCACTATTATTTTTAAAGTTATCACTACCCACCCCCGCTTTTGAGATGAGATCTTTCACTGTGTTGCCCAGGCTGACCTCAAAGTCCTGGGCTCAAATGATGCTACCATCTCAGCCTCTTGATTTGCAGGGGCCACAGGATGTGCCACTGTGCCCAGCTTTAACCCTATTTTACGCATGAGGAAAATAAGACTCAGAGAAGCAGTTATTTGTGCAAAGTCACACAGCTGAGACTGGTAGTAGTAGGCTTGAATTTAGTTCCCTGGCTACTGGTTCTAGAACTTATTCTACATTGTCCCACACATAAGCTCAGCTTGCCTGGGTTGGGCCAAGTTTTGAGATGGTATCTGCACAGAAGTTTCTGAAATCATGCTCCTCAGTGTCACAAGCCCTAGTTGGGAACTGCATAGGAAATGACGAAGGCATTCTCATCCTTGAGTAACAACAATTAAATCTAGAAGCCTCTACTCATTTTAGCAATAAGGGGAGAGATGGTACATTACATGGTCCATCAAGGAAACTACAAGCCATTAAACTTGCATAGGTCCTCAGCTGCTAGGCTTGTTAAGAAAATGTCACAATAGGGGGAAATTAACAACACAGGCACCACAGATATTTTTAGTCAGTGTTTCAAGGATGTCCATCTTGGGTTCTGTTTAGGATTGAGTACACTGAGATGAATTTTAGATTTATTTTATAAGACTGTCAATCAGAAAGTCAATATTGAGCAGCTACTCTGTTCTCATCTTATACAAGGGACTGTGCGGGAAAACTAAGGGAGGTGAAGTGCATTTCCCAAACTTTCAAACACTGATGAGAGTGGTATCATCTTTTTCTTAGGTGGGGAGGGCAGTTTGATAATGCATTAAAAACTATAATTATGTCTATTCCTTGTACCAGCAATTTCTCAGTAAATTATTTATCCTATGGATGTATTTTAAAACATAAACCAGGCCCTGGGGATATAGCTCAGTGGTAGCTTGCCTATCATGCACAAGGCCCTGGGATCAATCCCCAGTACCACAAAAGTAAACAAACAAACAAATCATTGTAACACTATTTTTAATGGCAAAACCAAGAATCTATGGACCTAATGTTTACCAATAAATATTGGCTAAATTACTGTGTGCCTTTTAAGTGGAATTTCATGCAACTATTACAAAGAAGGTGGTCCATTGATGTGTGCTGAAAGCATATCACTAAGATACATGTTTAGTTTTCAATAATGAACATAAGAACTCTTTTGGCATGATCCCATATGTGCATATTTGAAGCATATATGCTTGCAGATATATCCACACTCCCACCCCCACCCATGCACCAGAGAGCTATGCCTATAATTAATAATGGGGACTATCTGTGATACAAGAATAATGGGAAAAGAGAACATTTAAAATTTTACCCTATTATATATAATTTTTGAAGATAAGTAAGTAGGTAGATTGATTGATTTAACCATATGTCACACCATTTTTTAACAATGTAAGCCTCTTGCCTAGGACAGGAAAGGGCACCTCCAAGAATCATTCACACCCTAGACTGACTCCCAAGCCCATCCTCTGGATCCCAGCACAGTCTGCTACTAGTGGTCTTTTAGTAACAGGAAAGACTTCTGTCATTTGCTAGCCAGTTCTAGAATTTTTCATGAAAATGCCTGGCATCAAAATATCCAAGGGCCAGAAGCTATGAGAACGTGCTCGTTCTCCAGAAGAGGGCTCTGTGCCCCTCTGCCTGCCATCTTGGCTCTTTTGCTCCAAGATTTTGGCTCAGCCAACAGGGGTCAGTGACCCTGGGCCAGGAAACACAAACTAAGATTTCCAACAGGACAAATTACCTTAAGGAAAAGGCATTAGGATAGCTGGGAGTGGGGGTGGAGGGGAGGCATGAAAACAGTTTTACTAGCCAACTTGGTCAATAGGCAGGTGCAGGAAGTGGCAGATAAACCCAGCCAGGATCTATAAATATACTTCAATATCAGTGTTCAAACCCACAAAATAAATGCGTGAATTAGAAAACTTGGCAGCATGTGAGCATCTAGCTGTAAGTCCTTAGTTCTAGGCTCAACTCCTGTGAACTTTTCTGTGACTTGGGCGTATTATTTAACTGCTCTGGGTTTCAGTCTCCCCAGCAATCAAATGGACAGTACTCTCTCTCCTGGCTTCTTCGCAGAGTTGTGTCAGTAAGTCAAGGAATGGGCTTTGAAAATGCAAGTCTTTATACAGAATGAGAAGTATTGTTAATGTCTCTGAGACTTATCTCACAGGAGAGCTATTTTGAGACAGGAAGATAGGAAGCATCAGAAAAGCATTGTGATAGCACCATAAACAGATCTCAACCCATGAAAGAAAGTGACCTTGTGGGTCATTTGCTTGGTTTCTTTTTCTAGTCCTCTTAGACCTATAGAGTCTAAGATCTGCAGAGCAGGGATTATGCCACGCATAGACGGAATAGTAGCCAAAGGGATGATGTGCTCCCAACCCCCTGTGTGAGGGGCTTGCTGGGCTGTGAATGTGGATCACAGTCCTGGAAGCAAGCTGATGTGAAGCTAAGTAAGGAATTGGGGCAGAGGTGGGAGGGATGGACCTCAGTGATCCAGCTCGAGGATGGCTGAGTGCCTCAGAGGAGCAATTTCAGGGTGGCCAGGGACTTGGATAGGACAAATGACAACTTCCTAGAACAGGCTGTTCCAGAATCCATAGAGAAAAGGAAATAGCCTGGCCTCGTCCTGGGTAGGTTGACAGGAACCAGGCTAGGAAGTATTTGTAGTGGGACGACTAGTGTTCACAACATCATTAAGTCCATTTTGAATGGGAGGAGGGAAATGGAAAAAAAAATTCAGGGCAGCACACATGGCAAGTCAGTTTTCAAACTGTTGGAGAAAAGATGGAGAGAAGAAATGAGCAGAGGGAGGGAGCGCTGTGCTGTGTGGCGGGCACTGGGCTCCGAGTCCCATGGGCTTGAGTAAAATACCAGCTCTGTCACTGACTTGCTGAATAACTTTCACTGTGCCTTTTCCTCCTCCAAGTCTTGGTTTTCTTGATTTTAAGATGAAGACCTCTCTCCCATTTCATTACTTGTTATGAGAATTAAATGAAATGTTCTTGAAAATAACGAGCATGTAATTTCTAGAACACAATGCCCAATAAATATTGGTTTATTCCTTTATTATGGAAAGAGATTCCCAGAAAATTTCTAATGAAACATGCCAGTTGGAAATCGTAAATACTGGCAAAGCAAGCCTGACCTACCTGATGGATACCGTGTGAAAAGGCCCTTTGTACAGTGGAGAACCCGCCTAAATGGGCAAAGAAGATTTTATGGGGAGGGTGGGTTAGAGGCAAGATAAAACTGGATATAAATGGAGGCATCAATGAAGTCTGCTTAAGAGGGACCATTATGCCATTAATGTGTTAATTTGAGGTTCTCCTAGGACCATGACAATCTGGGAAGATACTGTAGACTGCATAACTTATGCTGTATTTCTTGACTACTCAGAAATACAGCATAAGTTTCATATTCATTCATAGTAGCTTTCCTCAGTCACCTCCTCTCTTTGTATAAGTGTGAAGAGATGAAGGGTTAATACCAATTTCTTCAAAAACTCTAAGTCCACAGATAAAAGCAGCTACAAAATCACAGTCAAAGGATCAGAAGATAAGGAAACCTCAGAATAGACTAGATCTAACATTGACCTGTCCTTACCAAGAATAACATTGAGCCAATTTTTATTTCTAGATTCTTGTAGCCAAATACCAGGGATATTATCATAAAATCTTGAAAGCTGAGAGTCAGAGTGCTTTGGGTTATTTTACAGGTGGATAATTTGAGGCCAAGTGAGAGTGGTTTGCTTGAGAGCTTATGACGACCAAGTAGCAAGGACAGTCTCATTCTGAGGTCCAGTCGCCGTAGTCCTCTTCTTTGTGAGAGTAAACATCTGACTCCAGACACTTGCACAAAACTATTTTGTGTTTTTTTGTTTTTCTTTCTCCAGGGCCAAGTGCTTTCGGGGCAAAAAAGTCCTTGGGGATTATGATATCAAGGTGGAACAGGTAACCAGCCCAAAGTCCCAGATTGCATCTGTGACATTTCCATTCCCTTGGGCATCCTGGAGTGACCCCTCTAGTTCTGCCAAGTGGAGTACAGTATCTGCCATTGGGTTCTGGGCTCTCCATCTTCTCTCACCACCCTTTCCCCAGGGCTTTCCTCTCTCTGAAGCACAGTCCTGAAGGCTGCTCCTTTTTATATCTTTGACTTATTTTTATGGTTCCGATGTCAGGATGGAGGCAACTAGTGTGGCTCTTAGAGCCACTTGCAGGCTGAGGAAGACCTTAGAGGAATGTCTTCCTAGGGTGTTGGCCATACCTCCATGTCCTTGGTGGCAGTATCTTCCTGGGTAGACACATGTGAGCCGTTCAGGTGTGCTGCCTCCAGTAATACTGACCCTGGGCCTACAGCCAACTTCAGAGGGAACTTAGAAAAGAGCACACCTTTGTTTTAATACAGGGAAGTCCAAAAAGGTACATTTTCACCTTCTAACCCTTGCTTCAAAATAAGTAGATGACCAAGTCCATTTGGGAAGAGGGGGATGTCCAGTTTAAACAATGAATATATTTTCTAGGTAATGATAGAATTCACTCCTCATTCATTGCGCGGTGTGTTATGGCTGCCAGAGAACTTTCTGCTATTGCATTCAGTTCTTAAAACACCTTGTCAGATAGGCCAGGTTGATAAAAATTATTTCCATTTTGTAGATGGAGGAAACTGAACCCCAGGCAAGACAAGTAACTCGCTTAACATGTTATGCAGCTAGTTGGGGGAAGAGCAGAACTAAATTCCAGTTACCTAAACTAACATCTAGTGCTTTTATGTTGAAACTGGAGAAAGGGGACATTTGTCCCGTTCATTCCTTCATTGTTAAGAGGCAGCACAAACGGTGCCAGGATGGGGGTCACAAGACCCCAGTTTTGTTCCTGTTTTTTTCCAGTGAGAAGTTTTGTTTGTCCATTTCCTCTTTTGGAATGATTTATGTCCCACCTGCCCCATAGAGTCACTATGAGAATTAGATGAAATTGGTATGTGAAAACTATAAGTCAGTGTTTGGTGTGTGGCGGCGGCGGCTACTGCTATATGGAAGACTTGGCGGTCAGGACCGTGAACTTACTGCCCTACTGTTATTTTCCAGGCGGAATTTTCAGAGCTCAACTTGGTGGCTCATGCAGATGGGACCTATGCTGTGGATATGCAGGTGCTGAGGAATGGCACGAAGGTTGTTCGGTAAAAGCCTTTTTGTCCTCAGGGTCACTGTCACTGTCTCCATTATAGCTTGAAGAGGTGGTTTCAAAGTCCAGTGTTAGCATGAGACAGCCGTGCTGTGTGTGGTACAGAGAAGTAAAGGATGTGTGTGGCATGGAAGGGACAGAGAGGGCAGTCCTCCTGCCTTTCAGAGTTCCCAGTCCCCTGGTAGAGAAAACACCCTGAAGCTTCAAGGACTCAGAGCTCACTTAGAGGTAACTGCTTCCTACTAGGCTCCTGCCCCGCCTTCAGTCAGTACATGCTGTACTCCCACCATAATTTCCCCTGGAAAACGAGGTCCCATAGCTTTTTTTAAAAGTTTGAAAACATCTAGTTCAACTTTCCATTTTATGTTGATTTGCTTTGTTTCACCCAGTCAGTTGGTGGCAAGCTCTGTGTTCTTTATGAGTTCTTTTGACTCTCAGCTCTGTGTTCTTTTTATATTTCTCATTCCTGGGAACTTGTGTCTCATAGAAAAACCTAAGATTGGAACAGACATTGTGGGTGGAAAAAAATTAGCAATTATTGAACACTTCCATGTCAGGTGATATGCTGGGTGCCTTAAAGATGGGAGATTTTCTTACACTTAATAGTTCTTTGACAGAGACAATGAGAATTCCAGATGGTGGGGAATGGTTTCTACAGTGTCGTTCCAGGAGTTCAGTGTGGTTTCAGGTTTTCAGAAATCAGTCTTGTTCTAGGAGGAGTCTGTAGCTCACCTTCTTTCCACCTCAGTCTGCTCAGACCCAATAGCACCTGGGTCAGTGACAGGAGAGGTCAGACTGGAGGTGTCTGGGACCTAACCACAGTGAGTGCATTCATTCTGGAGACTAAAGAGAAGACAGAAATGTCCACCCGAGTGAGAAGTGAGTTCAGTTTGATCCTACAACAGAGGATGGATGGGATCCTCCAAATGCAAGTAGTAGGTGTCATGGAGATACACACACAAGCAGGTAATGACAGAAAGGTCCAGGAGCAGGACAGCAGGAGGGAACTGGCAAGAATTAGGTAGGGTCCTTCCGAGTGCCAGTGTAGGAATTCAGGGACTGGCCGCACATCTAGCGCTCCATTCCTGTAACTGCAATATAGGGTTGGAGTTTGATCTTAGGCGTATAAGGCTTCCAGTGTCAGGATCTAGGTCAGTGACAGAAAGGCCTTGTAACAACAGGTCCCAGAACTGAGGACAAGGTCACAGCAGCCCAAGCAGATGTCATGCTGACTTGATGCTAAGTCCCTGAGAGACTGAGACCTCCTTCAACCCCCACTCCTAAGCCCTGATCTCTGAGTTTGGGTGGGGCTAAGTCTGTAGGTGGCGGTTGGATGAGTGCTTGGCAGAGAACCAGGTAGGTCATGCACACGGTGTGAAACTGCTGAGCCTTGGAGCCGTGGAGGTGGGTGCTGCCACACACCTTCTCTCTGAGAAGGTTTGTGAGGTGAGGGCATGAAGACAGGAGCCTTGTCCTGTGGAGAGCAGTGGCCAGGCACTTTGCTGGCTGGAGGTGAAATGGGAGCTTTCCCATGCATCAGAACATTCCGTTTTCTCAGTGCTTCCTGCAGCCATTGCTCAACCTCAGTTCTGCAAAAAGTATTTGTACCCCTCCCTAGCGTCCACTTTGGAAGAAGAATACCATTGGGAAGTTTGGCATCTGTTCTCAGCCAGCCTGGCCCCTTGCTCTCCTGGGGACCTGATGAGGGCATTGCCTATTTTAAGGAGCAGATTTAAGGACTCTGAACAGGACACTGAGGTCAGACCTCATGGCAGTGTGCTTTAGGCAGCCTTTTGTGTCATCTTCAGAGTCTTCTAGGACCCTCCTTGAGCACCAACTTTGGAAACACAAGGAGCTTCACTTAAGTTGTGAAGGTTTAAAAGTGTTTATTCCCTCCTGAAGCTATTTATGCTTAGTCCAAAGGAGTAAGAGAATTTCAGAAGTCCATTGCTCAAATCCCCTTTGAAAAGTACCATAACATTTCATTTCCCAGCCCAGGAAGGAATAATAATAATGAAATGAGGGTGACAGACTAGGTGGTCCCTAATACATCTTCTCTGACTTGGGCTTTGGAAATGGGAGACAAGGTGATGTGTAACGTGAGGTGCTGAGTAATGGAAAAACTGCCTCTGCGTTCTTACCAGGTCCTTCCGGCCAGACTTTGTGCTCATCCGGCAGCATGCGTTTGGCATGGCAGAGAACGAGGACTTCCGCCACTTGATCATTGGCATGCAGTATGCAGGCCTCCCCAGCATCAATTCTCTGGAATCCATTTACAACTTCTGTGACAAGCCATGGGTGGTGAGTGAGGCTTCCCTTCCTCTCAAGTAAAAGGGTGGGAGCTAGGCCCCAGTCTCCCAGTCTCCCAGGAGGGACCTTAGTACTCCACTGGTAGGCACCAGGTGAGAGGATATGAGAGGAGGAGCCCTAGCTGCGCCATGGGGCAGGACAGGTCCTCACAACAACATGTGACCGCCTGTCACAGTTTGGGCACCTTTGCTGCAGAGTGAAACTTTGGCTTTTCAACCAAGTGGTACAGATATTCTGTGAAGGAGTCCTTACAGGTCTGTAGGCTTGCCCCTGACAGTGGGTGGCAATGATAAAAATGCCTGTTTCTCGCCGTTTAGAATGGCTAGAGTAACTACTAGAGAGGCCTGAGCCCAGTGAGACCAAGGAAATGGTTCAGCTGAGAGAGGTATGAGTGACATAGTCCTATCAAGTGTCTCAACAACATTAGAGTGAGATTTATCTAGATACACATGGACCAGTCACATACATGAATTGTAAGGTATCCTTTGAGATCATCAGATCTGACCGCTTTACAGTAGGGATGTGAAAATTGAAGAAGGTAAAGAGTGTAATACCACTTACTATAAGGTGCCAACCTCTGAGATTTTCCTGTGTTAATATAATTTAATCCAGGTTGGGGTTGTGGCTCAGTGGTAGTGCGCTTCCCTGGCATGTGTGAGGCACTGGGTTTGATTCTCAGCACCACATACAAATAAATGAATAAAATAAAGGTTCATCAACATCTAAAAAATTTTTTTAAATATCATTTAATCCTCATGATAACCTTATAAAAAATCATCATCACCATTATTATTTTTTTTACAGAAAAGCAAGACCCAGAAAATATTAAGTAACTTGCCAAAGTAATAGAGCCAGAATTTCTCTAGATCACACTGCCTCTCACATAGATTGGCTACTGAGGAAAAGATGGTCTGATTTTCTCTTCCTTAGTCAGTCTATAGATCTGGGAGAGAATTTGACACTTGTAAGCAGAAAAAGGAACGTGTGAGCTTGACAGGGAGAGTGACCTGTGATTGCTCCTGGGGCACTCTGGCCTCCACTCTGACACTGAGAGGACCCAGCTCCTCTGCTTATAGCTCTGCTGCGCCAGGCTGGCCATCTCTGAAAGAAATGCCTGCTCCCATCACATCTTCTTCATCTTCATGTTTTGCAAAAATGAGATTTCAGCCATCACACACATGACCGCCAAGAGCTGGAGTCTAGGGAGGGTGGTTGACCAAACAGATCCATCTCCCTGCTCTGGATTTCTTTTCACACCTGAACTGACAGCTTTCCTGTGGCCCTGGACGCCATCCTGGGCCTTACGATGTAAGAGGAAGAGCAGTGAGCAGGAGTGAGGAGGCCTAGGAGCGGTGAAGGAGCGGGTTGGGTTCCTGAGTCCACTTTCCCTGTGAGTGGCCTGAGGCATCTGCAACCCTAGAGTTCTGCAGAAACAGGCTAAAGGGGTTTGATCTGAGTATGTCATCCATCCCAGAAGAGCATGAAGGAGGCCTTCACCGTGTGTCATCTGGCCTTCCTCCTGTAATTTTATGCCCTAACCCACCCACCCCTGGCACCCCCAGGACTCTACCATTGTGGTTCACTCTACCATTGAACCACATCCTTAACAGAAACTGGCTTCCTTGTAGCCACACAGGCTGATACCACTATTATCAGCTTTTTCTGAATAATTTTACTACTTATCAGCCCTCAGACTAAACCTCTCTGTGTCCTGGTTTCTTTGTCTACAAACTGGGATTAATATTATTACCTGATTCTTCTTTGCCAGCCTGGTTGTTACAGTCCCCCAGTGTCTGAAACCTCATAAAGAAACTAGTTCCCTATTTTTTTTACCTAAACTGTGGCAGAGGCCAGAGAATGAACAGGGAGAGCCTGTGCTGTGCCTAGGGCTTTGCCCCCGTGGGATCTGGGATCTGGTGAGGGGTCACACTCTCACCCATTCACAATCTCAGCACATTGCCTTTGGCATTGCATGAGAACAACAGGGCTCCCTGGCCACACACCAAGTTTTCCCTTCAGTTTGACTAAGCAGCTTACACAAATGACATTTTACATATTGTTCTCTGCCTGTTAATGGAAGTGGACAAATTTGGTGACTAAGGGAAGGGTCCCTTTGAGATGATGACTTTGGCTCATGTTTCTAAATTTCTTACTGTGGCTGCTCTGGATGTCAGAAGAGGCCTCCAGTGGGTTGGAAAGGGCACTGCCTTGCACATCTGAACACATCTGTTGTCTCTGAAATTGGTCAAGGCGGGCCACTGGATTTTCAGAAGCAAAAATGAGGCTTTCAATGAAAGCATTCCAGAGAAAGTAAGAATGCCACCACCCCTTATTGCTCTAAATTTATCAGAATTCCTGTCAATCTTTCTGGTTTGTTTCTCTTCTTTTCTTTTCTCTCCAGTGCTATTGATAGAACCCAGGGCCTCACACATGCCAGGCAAGCACTCTACCATTGAACCACATCCTTAGCCCACTTTCTGAGTTCTTTAGTGACAGATGAAGCAAGGTCAAGTTAAAGCATTTAAGTTCCAGGAGAGATAGGGATAACATATTATTTACACGGATCTTGAAATCTCATTTCTTCCATGAATTCTTTCTTGCTTCATTGAGTAATTGGTTATAATGAGAATTTCTTCCTATTCATTGCCAACAGCACCCCAGCTCCCAAATTCACTCTTCTATTGTGCGTAGAGGAAATAGCCCTTATCAGATATTATATTTGTTTAGTTGGTAACCGTGTACCTGTGACTTTCTCTAAGTTTCCAGGGAGGCAGAGGTTAGATGCCAAGCCTAGTAGCTTGAGCAGACAGGGACTGCTGGAAATCAGGTGAGGAGGGTGGAGTGAGCTCCCTGGGACCCAGCTAGAGCCTGGGAACTGGCTGTCATTTTGGTCTTGGCTGTCCTAGGGCCCTGAGAGTCTGCCGCAGGCCTTCCTGGCATCCGTGTGGTATCTGTGTAACTCCCCCACATGCGGGGCAGATAGGGCCTCACATGCCTTAGTACCTTGCCAGAGCGTGGGCTGCAGCAGGACAGAGGTTGTTAGGCAGAGCTGGCATCAGCTCCCTGGGGACGCTGCAGAGCCTCAAGAGTCCAGGCAGAGCAGGAGACTAGCTGGGCCCATGTGGGCAGGCAGATGAGATTGTGGGGAGAATCAGAGAAGAAAATAGGTCTGAGGAGACAGTCTTGACATTCAGTGCAAACTGAAGAATAAAGAGGAGAGCAGCAGGTACAATGGAGGGTTGCACTGGGCACAGGGAAGAGTCCTGGGCCCTCCCCCAGGGAAGCCCCCATTCCAGCCTCCACCTTCCCCTGCTTCACCTCATTTGTGAAGCAGGAGGTCTGGTCTGGAGAACATGAAGTATTTTTCAGCAATAAAATCTTGTTTAATGAGAGTTTATGAATCTTGCTTTCAGTCCTAGAGACCTTAGAGCTCCGGAGTCACCAATTATGTGTCACCAGAGGGTGTGGCCCAGGAATTCCAATATTTTCTACCATTTCAAAAATAATATCTTTGCCCATAAAATCATCTGCCACAACAGATGATTACTTAAACTGCAGTTATTTAGTGGAGTGTGGGAGGAAATCTAATAAAGGGATATTCTATGTGGTACAGAATTTGAGGAACTGATCAAATTTAACCCTCTCATTTTATATGTGAAGAAAATGAGAAGTAATCTCTTGTCTAGAGATATCTAGCAAGTTAGGAGGAAGAACAAGAACTAGAAGACTCCAATTTTCTAATAACCTGGCTGAGCTCTTGCTACTGTAACCCCTTTTCCTCTGCCTGGCTTGTGGGCCAGCATCCCTTCCTTATAGAGAGTATCACCTGAGCTTTTAAAAATTGTCCTAGCTTTTCTTTCTGATAAGTAGAAGCTAATTTTGATCAGACAACTTTCCATTCTAGCTGTTCTAGATACTGGTGGCTTGGAGTATGAACTAATCCCATAATGCTAGAGAGAAGCTTTGCCCTGTTGCTCATACATGGGGGTCTTGGCTGGACAGGAAAGTCCTGGGTCTCCTGTGGGGAGAGTGTGGTCTCTGCAGAGCCTGATAGGCAATTACTTGAAGGAACTGGGAGAGTTAGAGGTTGGGAATTAAGGGCCCTGGCTGTAACTCTGCTCAACAACTAAACAACTGGGCAAGTGACTTGTTGCACCTGAGTTTCTTCATTTATAAACGGGAGAGGGGTGCTGGCTGGGTGCCAAAAGCCCTTTAACCCTGACACCATATATATACTCTGCCTCTGCCCCTTGAAGCTATCCCATTTCTCAAAGGGGAAAGGTCCAGCAAGTTGAGTCCTTGGGTTAGTCAGTCCCAGAAAGACTAGGCCGATCTATCCTACACATCATAACCATCTAAATCTTTCTAAAGAATAGCTTTATTCTTGACATTCTCTGCCAAATTCTGGGGACTCCATACAGCTCCATGAAAAAACTTCCATTCTTTTGACTGACACTTGAACTTCTAAGAATTGGCCCTATAACCTCTCTAGCTTTTTCCTGGTCTATTGGTCAGATAAGCAGGTATTTTCAGTTAAGAGACCCAAGATTCAATCCTAGAATCACCTCTTTTCAGTCCTGGGATTTTAGTTCAGTTTCTTACCCCCTCTGTGTTGTGCACATAAAATAAAGATAAGACACCTACTTCATCAGTTTGATATGGATTAAATGAAATACCATTAAAACTGAATAAGGGCTCAATGAAAGTGCTTGCGCTCTCTCTCTCTCTCTTTCCCTTCCCCAACTAAAGCGTATGTTCCTTGAGAACAGAAATTAGATGTTCACTTATGTCTTCAATGTGCTTAGCACAAAGCCTTCAGTAGAGAAAGTGCTCAGTATTTGTTTCATGGATTGATGCTTTGTCCCCCTGTTCCAGAAGTTGTCCTAAGTAAGCTGAAATGTTTTCTTCTCTTTTGCAGTTTGCCCAGATGGTGGCCATCTACAAGACACTTGGAGGAGACAAGTTCCCACTCATTGAGCAAACATACTACCCCAACCACAAAGAGATGGTAGGTGCTAAGTAGGGACTGAGTCTGCTGTTTGCCCTCTGAGCTTAATTAACCACATGGATCTCACCATCTCAACCCCAAAGATTCCACTGGAATGGAACTATCAAGTCACTTTGTGGAGCTATAGTAACTGGATTTTGGCCAACAACCTCTTGTTTTTAAATTCTGGAGACAGAATAGGAAATAACAGCAACAAGGGCAGTTTAATAAATCTAAGGGAGTAACGAACCTGTGGACCAACAATCAGAAGATCTCACTACTTGGAGTTGTATCTCTGGCTCTGCCAGGTATCTCTGCAAGTTACATTTCCTCACTCTTGTGTCAGTTTTCCAACCACCCAGGGGGGCAAAACTATCCCTGACCTGGATGTCTAACACGATAGGTACAAAGAGTCTCGTAGTAATAGCTTTCTGATAAAGCGTGAAGCTCTCCTTAGATATAAGCTGTTGCTCTTGTATTATTCACCAGACTTCCATTCCCTTGGCTTCCTCCAATTGGGATAAAGCTGGGCTAACCCTGTGCTTTTTCTGAGTCCAACCTAGGAGGTCAGAAAAATCAGCGAGATGGGATGTTTTGTCCATAGAAGGCTGTGACTAAGGTTTTTCCTTCAGCAGAGCCTGGAGCCCAAGCTCCCATCTTCCTTACTGTCCACACCCTCTGCCCAAGGCTGGTGTGATCAGATGTGATCCTGCTTAACCCACCAGTGGAAACTAGCTGCCAAAGCCTTGCAAGTATTGTGCTCTGGGACAAAGACCATGTTGTTCACCCTCCTATTCCTTCCCCCAAAAGGAATCGCCATTTGCAGCATTTCTATGAATCCTGAGCCTTCTCCTAGAACATTGTACATATCCCTGCTTACCCAGCAGACCACACATATGGGAGATTTGGGGCTGGAGGGAGAGGAGCTCGGACCTTGAAAAGAACTATGTCCAACATCATCTTCACCAGAACTTCCTCAGGGAGAGGCTCTGGAATTTTAAACCCTTGCCCTAAATAAATCCTAGAGGTTAATATGAGGATTTTCCCATTTAAGGCAAGCCAGGAAGGTTTGCAGAAGGCCTGAGGAACCCTGAGGGGCCAAGGCTGGAAATCTCAGGTAGTCTAGGACACAATGAGGAGGCAGGCAGTGAAGGAAGTCTCTGAGGATCAAAGCAATTTTTTCCTGCTATAACATCTAGCAGGGCTGACCAATGGGGAAGAAAATTACATTAAGTGCAGGATGTATTCCTCCTCTTTTCCCCAGGGTCCTTGTGATATTTCTCTCCTATCCACTTATCCTGAAATATGCACCTAGGAGGTCATCTCTCAGGATTTCAAAAGCTGATCAAGGGGTAATTTCCACTCTGCAAGAGAAAGGCCTTTTGGCTTAAAAAAAGAAAAAAAGGCACTGGGTTCAAACCTTAGTACTACATAAAGATAAATGAATAAAATAAAAGTCCATCTACAACTAAGAAAAATAAAAAAAAAAATTTTAAAGTCCTGAAGTAAGAATGAAGACATTAGTAACCTTAAAGAGGCAGAAGGGACAGCCTCTGGACATCAGCTGAGGGAACCAGGAATAGTTAACCTGGAGGGAAAGTATTCATTCCTAGACAGCAAGTCTCCTCCTATCCAGAGGTGTGCTAGGATCTTCTGCCAGGAATGGTGTCAAGGGGATTGCCGCACAGAGAGGAAGGTGAGGCTGTTTAGCTCTCACACAGAGTGATTTTGGGTCCCCTAAGTAGATGAGAGTACATGAGAGGATTAGGATGAATGGAGTTAGTAGGAGTAGAGGACACATAGCCATAGTGTTGTTCATTTCATTACCATTGTGGTCAACCCATCTTCTGTTGTTATACATCACAGGGCTGCACCATTTCATAGGTCTAACATTCACCGTTTCTCCCCATCAGATAATTTAAGGTAAACAACACTTATTTTCCTGGGGAGAAAAGGAATTAGTCTTGGTCTTGGAAAATAAACTAAACCAGATCAAAACTTTCAATAATAGATTAAACTATTGCGGGTAGGGGTTGGGAGGAAGGAGAGAAGGAATGAGGTCAGGACAAAAAAAGTCATGCTACCTTCCCAGGTTATGGACTAGGCTCTTAGACACAAGAGTAATGTTCCCCATCCCTGCCATGATGTTGGTAAGGCCTTCCACTTGGCACTTCCCATTGGCTGGCAGCAACAGGGTAGATGGTAACAGAGTTCCAGTGAAGGATTGGTCTTCAGGTCTCTCGAAAGGCTGTGGTGGTCACTGGTCTTTACTAAGGCTCGATGACGTCAACAAACTCCTCCCTATTGGGGTGGTGTTGTACCAGCTGCCATTTGCAGGTGCCATCCTCATTCTTCTTGCAGAAAAAATGGTGGGCCTGGTTCCCATAGAGCTTCCGTTCCAACAGCCAGTCTGTCCAGAGACACTGATTGCGCATCGATTTGTTACAGGTCGGTGAGTAGCAGATGGTAACCTAGAGTCATAACCACAACATCAGAGTGAGGAAGAGGCCCTTCCTCTTCTGTTGCTGCTGTCAGACCCCAACATATCCTCCCAGCCCTTTTCGACTGCACCCCACCTGTGTTTTATGAAGCCTTTCCTCGTCCCCACTATTCCCCTGAGTTCTCCTGCTCCATGCTCCTTGTGTAAGTGTTACCTCTCTAATATTTCTGGAATCTACCACTGACCTTGAGCAAGTACTTCACTTCCCAGAGCTTTAATTTCTTTACCTTAAAATGGAAGTCTTATTTCTTTACAAATGTGTTACGGAGACCAAATTAAATATTTAAAATAAATTGACTACTATAGGGTCCAGCAAAAAGTAGGCTCTCTCTAAATAATGGCTGTGGTAAAGTCATCTCATTCTGCTTTATATGATGACCACTCTACCAACCAAAATGTTAAGTTCTTTGAGGTCAGGGACTATGGACTCTTTCTTGCTTTTTCACCGCCAACTTCATGCAGTGTCTGATCCATGCCATATTTCAAGTAGAATATGATTGATAAATAAATAAATAAATAAATACATGAAGGAAAGAATCCTGAAGGGTGAGTCTACAAGGCTTAAGACCCTCACCCACCCCAGATCGTCTTAGAAATGGACTCCCCTCACTTCACAGTCACAGTTGAAAAGGTAGTGGTGATTCAGACTCTGTCTCTGCGCCATGGACACGTTTTCCCAAGGCTGGATATAGTTACACATATTGATGAAGATTTTTCCATCATTGAGAACATTACCTTCATGGGGAGATAGAAGAGAATATAACATCAGAACTGTGCTCCTAGAGCCCTGGGTCCTTCAAGAACCCAGAATTATAGTCAGTGACGAGCCAAAGCTCCAGTGGTTGGTTGGTTTATTTGTTTGCTTATTTTTAAAATATTTATTTTTTTAGTTCTACACGATACCTTTATTTTGTTTATTTATTTTTATGTGGTGTTAAGGATCGAACCCAGGTCCTTGCACATGCTAGGCAAGCTCTCTACTGCTGAGCCACAACCCCAGCCCCTATTAATTTATTTATCTATTTATTACTGGCAATTAAACCCAGGCCTTGCATATGCTTTGCCACTGAGCTACACCACCATCTCCAATGGCTTTTTTTTTTCCCAATGAAAAAAAATCAGAATTTTATTTTAAGGCATATTCAGTTGAAAGAATGAAGGAAACACAATTTCTAGTTACAAATAGCAATGTTTTAAATTTAGATATAGAGACTGTAAGCAATAAAATGTATTGATTTTTAATTTTCAGTGTTTAACTGTGAATTACCAAAATTAGACCAAAGGTTGATACAGATCTTTGTTTTAATTAAGAAACCTGATGTAAATTTTATCTGTTAACCTCTACTTCTTGAGCTTCTGCATCTTATTGAATCTTCCAACAAAATAACTCAGGGGCCTCTGTGCTGGTTAAAAATATGCCTCAGTGGGCAGGGTCCAGTGGCTTTTTGATAGCAGTGACAATATGGGGCTCAATGGAGGAACTGGAAAAAAACCTATAATTTTTATAGCAGGAGATTAACAACATATTATGCTTGTGCAAGGTAGAATTGTGGGGTCTGGTAAAGACATTTTTCTCTAGTAGGTACAGAGAGAAGGTGGGCTTTAAAATCAGACTTCAGGAGCTCTGGGGGGTATAGCTGAAGTTAAGTGCTTTCCTAGCATGTGTAATGTCTTGGTTTTGATCCCCCCCCCAAAAAAAAAGTGAGACTCTATGCGGGACCCTCTTCTTTTCAATTACTTGCTGTATAACCTTAAAGAAAGTCACGAAATCTTTCAACTGGAAGATAATAATAATAATAAAGTTTGGTCAATATTAAATGAGAATGTCTGTAGAATTCCCCATACAGTTGAAGACTCACAGAAAATGTTCAATAAATAATAGGATCCCTTCCCCTTTCCAGTCTTTCCCAATATCTAGGCCAGTCTTCTGTCCCCTGGTGAGTCTTTGCACATTAGAAAGTTCCTCTTCTTTCCTACCAAGCTCCTTCCCATCTTTCAAAGATCCTTTTTAGTAATACCTTGTCCTTGTGACCCTGCAGGCCTTCACATCTTCTAGAACTTCCGTTGCTCAGTCATTTGCTCACAAATCACAGCAGCTAGAACCCAGTACCAGGAATACAGAAATAAATAGGACAAGATCTCTGCCTCCAAGAAACTTCAAATGTGACTGATAAGTAGGCAAAAATGACCTTATGGTATGACTATATAGAAGATGTAGTATAAGAGCAAAGGAGGTCCAATTATCTCCAGGTAAGGAACAGGTAGAGTGAAAAAAAAGTGTCTCCGAGGAGGGAAGGTTGTGCGTGCTTAGAAGAGATGGGGAGGACTTCATCTGTCAAATAAGTGGAGGTCTTCTGAACATTGGGACTGTCCTACACCAAGGCAGAATGACATCCCATTGGCACACCTTCTGCAGCTCCAAATAGTTTATTTCAGCTCTGGGAGAAGAAGGGTCAAAGAACTATTATGACAGATAGCAGAAGACCAAGCTAGAAAGGTCAGCAGTGTTCTGGTCTCAAAGGGCTTTCATAATCTGGCAAAAAAGAGTTTCTGACTTTCTCAGAAGGGTACAGGTGTCACTGATGACTTTTCCATGGACTTATGTTTTGTTGTTTATCCCAACCCTCAATTATACTTGACCTTGAGGGCAGAGAGCTTGTACCTAAGAGTCTAACAAATGGCTAGACACAGAGGGTAGGTCTGCTGGAAACCAGAGGGCTCAGCAGCATGCCATGTCTCCCATCCAGGAGCTCCCTGCTCAGCACAATTCCACATCCTTAGAGCTAACCTCTATCAGTGTGGCCTCCAATGCCTGTCACTCCTCAAGAGCCATGTCCGAACTCTTTGAAGTCTATGACTTGTTTTTTGAATTTCCATTCTCCTGTCCAAGGCCTGGCAGTGTGTTGTAGGTGGTCGTTTGTTGTTGAATGGATAAATGGAAGGTAGAATTCTGCCTGTTCTCTCCACCTGCTATGCTCTTCATTTTCCTTGCTTTCTTCCTAGATAGTTTTTCTTTTTCTTTCTTTTTTTTTCCTTCCTTATTTATTTATTTTGTTGGTGAGGGGAAGTACTGGGGACTGAATCCAGAAGCACTCTACCACTAAGCTACAAACCACCTTTTTTTAAATTTTTGAGACAGAATCTCAGTTACTAAAGCTGGCCTTGAACTTGCAGTCCTCCTGCCTCAGCCTCCAAAGTCACTGGGACCAGCCATTTTTCATCTTTTGAAAGAGGCCAGTTTAGATCTCACTTATACCGCAAAGCTTCCTTGATTGTTCCCAGTCACACAAATACCTCCTTTCCTTAAACTCCAAAATAACTTAGTGCTGTATTTATTAGTTTATGAAGTCATATTCTTATACAGTTCTTTAACTGTTCCATCCAAACCATTTCAGAATGGAGGCTTGCCTGTGCCCAACTTCATGGAACAGAACTGTGTTAGACTCAAGGCTCTTATTAGGGTCCATGCAAAAGGCAGGGATAACCCATAAGGAGCAGTTTCAGGGGACAGATTTGGGTCAAAATGCCAAAAATCTTATGCTAATTAAAACTGTTTCAAAATGGAGCTTACTGCCCGAGCCTGGGAGAGCACCCTTTCCTTAAAACTGGGAAGCAGTGGCCAAGATCATTCTAAGGAAAACTCTTGCCTTAATGAGAGGTCACCAAGACTCCCCCCAACTAACAGGCTGTCACTATCACAACTGTTTTTATGTGTAATAAAATGCCACCTGGCTGGCTTGCTGCCCCAGGAAGGCCCTGGCTCCTGCCTCAGGACCTCCTTGGGACAAACTTCATCCCCACCAGTCGCTAGTCTTTGACTTACCAGTTATAAATTACTGCCTCTTACTGTTGACTGCTATTCTAGTTCCACAGAGAGAAGTGTTCACAGAGGTGTAGACATAGCGAACCTCCTTGACTTTCTCAACCCCTTTAAACATCTGAAAGACAATTGCAAAAAAAAAAAAAAAAACTCGAAAACAAACCCCAAAACACAGTATTTGATCAGTGAGTATAATTTGTATATTAACAGGCAAAAACTTCTCTTTTCTCAGTCTCAAAAATAAAGTGAAAGTCTAGTTTCAGAATTGGTGCACTCAGAGTCCACAGACTCCTACTGGGTTGTCTTTGTCTTAAAAAAATTTTTTTTTTTAAATCTAAATTTATTCCAGTGGAAGGAAAGGTACCTCAATGGCAGCTGTGGGACCCACTGAGGCCCCCACACTGCACTCCCCTTGGGTTTTGTGGTCCCTGCCCCCAACATTCCAACCAGTTCCCACTTCACCATGTCTACAAAAAGTTCACTGAACCAGATTGTCTGAAACCTACCCTCCCAAAACACAGACCCCATTTCCCTCTACCAGCCTAATGAGGGTAAATGCCCTGTCCTGCCCCCATGTACCTTCATCCGTTTGAGTTCATACCGGAGCAATTTGTTAGGGTTAGAAGGGTTAGGGTTAGTTAGGTTAGAAGGTTAGCAGTCACTATCTTCTCACTGGTGACTTTGGCCCGAATCACTGCACAGGGAGAAGAAAGAGGGAAAAAACCATTAGTACTTGGAGCAATCTATTTGGGATCTGGATGATCTGGGGACCCTGGAGAATTTCAGGTGTTGGGTTTTGAGTGGTGTGATAGAGATTTGCAGTCACTGCAAGTTCAAACTCTTTGCGATTCTTAGGTCCTCAGCCTCTGTGCTTTTTGGGCAACCTGTTAATTTGGAGAGCTCTAGTTCCTGCAACTCTGGGAACTGTGGGCAAAGGGGAGGAGTCAGAGTGGTTGAGCAGGAAGGAGCCCCTTGAAGGATTCCTGTGAGGCTCATCTGTTGAAATAGCTCAGAGCCTCAAAGCTCTCCCAGAGTTGATATTAGTAAATGTTTATTGAATCCATAAATATTCTGACCCTGCTGAGAAAACCCATCTCTTGCCATTTGGGCGTTAATCAAAAAAACTGTTTATGAAAGTCTTCCTCTTGGTCTTGTACTGGGCACAAGTCCCACAGATGTGATTGCAACAGAGTCCTCATCCTGCAGAACTTTTGGTCTATCAGAGGATGTGCCTATAAAAACCAATAATACTGAATAGTAGAAGCACAAACTTGGTAGAGACACAGTGGTAGCCAGGGAGCAAGGAAGCCTCCAAAGAAGGGACCTGAGTTAGCCCTTGAAGGATGAATTGGAGTTGGCCAGGAATGCGAGGGTGTATGGGGAAAGGGCATCCAGATAGAGAGGAGAGAAAGGGCAAAAGATCAGAGTTGGGATGGGGACCCGGTGGCAACCTCAGTTATGGGCTTGGACAGAGACAGGCCCCACCCCCAACCCAGCTGGATCACTCTGGTGACACTCCAGTTAATGATACTCCCAGGTTGCAGTATGGTCAGGATGAGGGGCGTCGCTGTAGAGGTCGGGACAATCTATTTTCTTACAAATCAGACTCTGTGCTTGCAAGGTTACTCTCGTGCCAGCCCTTTCAACCCATCAGCCTCAGCAGGAGGCAACGGTGGGGGGGGGGGTTGAGCTCCTCCCCTTTCCTCAGACTCCTGGTCTACCGCTCAGCCCAGAGCCAGTCCCCACCGCCACTGCCCCTGCTGTGGACCGCCTGGGCCGGACTCACCAACCGCCGAGCGGCAGAAATGCTGCTGCGGGTGCGTTGGGAGGCAGCTGCACGCCTCGCCTCGCCCCGCCCCGGGGGCCACAGCAAAGCCAGCAGTCCCAGCACCAGCGCCCTGCTCGTCGCGACTGAGAGGCTCCAGAGCACGACACCGCAGAGCCCCATCAGAGCCTGTGGGGTCTGTCGGACCAAAACAGTCGGTCCAAGGCGCCTTAGAACGCGCCCGGCCCTCCACCCCCCCCCCACCTCGGCTCTATGAGATGACCATAGAACCAATCCCGCCCTAATGGGCTCCGCCTTCCTTTGGCTTGAGGCCACCTGTGGTGGCAGGACCCGAGACCCTCCAACTAACCATCTCAGTGAGAGTTAGTGGGGATCCTGAGGAGCTAAGCCTCTGGAAGTAGAGGGCAGACACTGGGAGAGGGATGCTGTCAGGGGCAAAAAGAGAAGAGCAACCAAGACGAACGCCCCAGGGCAGAAAGACCAGGGGCTGTGATTCAGGCCGAAGGGACAGTGAGGAGAGGCTCAGAGAGGAGGAGACAGGCAGAGGTCGAGAGAGGCAGACAGAAATACAACAACAGGCAAAACACACAAGTGATGGAGAAGGACGGACCCTTGCTGAGCGGCATACTGGGAATGAGACAAGCTACTCAGGGCCTCTTTCAGCTGCGGGAAGTGTTTTCAATGCCCTATTTATGAGGCTCCAAAGCAACAGCAAACAGTAAGGGAAGGGACAGAGAAAGTTGGGGTGTGTGTGTGTCTTGGCTCTGTCAGCTGGGGGGTGGGGAGAGATGTCAGAGAAAGCAGTCTGTGCTTAGAAACCCTTTCTCTAAGCAGGAGCCTTAGACTCTGCAGATAGCAAGGGACCGTTCTCTCAGGTGTCCCATCACTTAGGACAAAGTTTGGACCTCAAAGCCCTGTTTCCAGTTCCTGGGTGATTCTGATTGTTATTGCACGTTGTAGCCACTGGAGACTACGTGGGGAAGCTTGGGGGCCAAAGAAGTAAGGGGCTCGGGCTCGTTGTGACCCAAGCCACTGTCCAAGGCTCGAAATAGAAGAACCATTGAATTATAACTATAGAAAGTAGAAGGTCGGGTTCTGATTCTGTCATTAGGTAGCTTTGTCACCTTTACTTTGCAGAACCTCAGTTTTTTCTCCATAATATAGGCTTGCATGATCTTCTTCTTCTCCTTCTCCTTCTCCTTCTCCTTCTTCTTCAGTGCTGGGGATCAAGGAGCCTTGCACAAGCTAGGCAAGCACTGTCCCACTGGGCTACACCCCCAGCCCTGAAGTACATGTTTTCTGAAGCCCTTTGAAGCCCTTTCCCCCAGCCTCCACTGGCTTCAGCCAGGAATGCTGAAATCCTCAGGTCACATTCTCCCAGTATCTCCTCACACCAAGATTCCATGGGAATCTGACTTTTTCATCAGGGTTGCCATTATCTTCTTCAGGGGACATCTTTTCACTTGGATGGTATTGGTGACATTTGAAAGGAGAGAGACTGACAGGATAGGTCCAAGCTGGTGTCCAGGTTGGTTCTTCATACCATGTCTAGACCAAGATAAGAGCTAAATGTATTATTTGGAGGAATCTCAGAAGCATCCAGTCCAATCATTCATTTGACAGGTGTGAAGGCTGAGACTCAGTGATACAAATTGATTTATAGAAAGTTAGTGGCAGAAAGCACTAGAAAACAAGTATCTTTATGTGTATTCTAGTGCTCTGTATACTCTACCACATTATTTCTTTTCATTTGGCTTTCTTTTTTTTTTTTTTAACAGCTCGAAATCCTGTCTTTGGAGGATAATTCTTTCTTTTAAGTTTTTATTGCTCCTCTGTTAAAATAAGGCTACTTCAAGAATGCATTCATTTTCATAAGGATCCCTTTCCAAGGGTAAACATATTGAATTCTTACATGAGCTCTCTTCCAAACTCCAAGCTGGGCAGAAATAGGCCTTAGCATATTAAGCCATGTTTGGGGTTTAGTTTGTGCTGTTGATGAGCAGCAAAGACTCTGAATGAAGAAGAGTACAGCTGGGTCAGTATTTTTGAAGGGGTAGGTACTAAGAGATACATGATGATAATAAATATGCATTCAAAAAAAGCTTTGGGTTAATTAAGACATAATTTACATAAATCTTTAGCTGAGAGCCAATCCTGCCCAGTGTTTGTCTAACAGAGAAGATTGAAGCAGCAAGATACAGAGAGAAAGAACAAGGTTTGGAACAGTTCTTCCTCCAACACGCTGTGTGACCTTGGGAAAGTCACTGTCATTCTATGAGTCCAGTTTCTTAATTTGTAAAGCAAATAGGTTGGTCTGGTTCTTTAAGGATCCTCCAAAGGGTGTTCCTAAGAAAAACATGTGTAGGATTCCACAGAGAGAGGCACACCTGACCAGTTTGTTCCTTTCTTCTCTGCCTTCAGCTGACACTGCCCACATTCCCCGTGGTGGTGAAGATTGGCCATGCTCACTCCGGTATGGGCAAGGTAAGGCAGGGGGTGCTGCAGTGGTGTGGAGTTGGGCCCAGAGGGGCATTTTTGCTGGAGAGGTAGCTCAGTAGAGCACTTGCCTAGCATGCATGAGGCCCTAGCTTCAATCCCTCATACTGTGGGGGGAATAAAGAAGGTCAGTTTTCAGATGGGTTTGAAGGCTTCAGGGCCTTTTGACTAAGATCTCCCTTTCTTCCTCTGGACATTAGGTCAAAGTGGAAAACCACTACGACTTCCAGGACATTGCTAGTGTGGTGGCCCTCACTCAGACCTACGCCACAGCAGAGCCCTTCATTGACGCCAAGTATGACATCCGAGTCCAGAAGATTGGCGGCAATTACAAGGCTTACATGTAAGTGGGGAGGTGTAGCGTCCCAGCAGATGCTCTTTGTTCATCTCAGCCACCAGCTCTCAGTCGAACCTCACCAGGCCCATAAGGCAGGTTACAGGGAGAGCATGCCACTTAGGTCTGGAACTCCTAACCTGGGATCTTTTGAAGTCAAGGGAGAGGGGGTCTGTAAACTAAGATGAGAAATAAAATTAGTATTAATTTCACTAGCTCTCTTCAGATATAAACAAAAAACTACAGGCAATAGTAGTAGCAGTACATAAGACTTTATCACCAAAGGTGATCATGATTCTCATGTATCACACTACAGTTGTGACAGACCTGAGTACCAGTTACTGTCATCCCTATGTAAAGCTCATGATAGTTATTAGACCTGCCTCTGTATCACATTATTTAAAGAAACACATCTTTGACTAATCAAAATGTGTTTTTAAAATATTTTTGATAACTCTAACTGGGTATCTTTGTGATCTTATATACTTCATGCACTTGCATGTTTTATATGTTTTAAACATTGAAAGGAATCCTGTGCTTCAACAGACTACCAAAAAATGGGTAAAGTTAAACTCCAAATGCAAATATCCAGCCCTAAGTCTAGTGGTTGTAAGAGTAGATGACTTCCCCACAAAACTCTATCCATATGGCAGAATGAAAAGTTAAAAATGTCCCTCATTAGAATTAAAAGAAAAATCCCCCAAATCGATGGAGGGTGGAAAGCCAGAGAAACTTTAGATGGCATTTCCTTTTGTTTCTTTGTTTTTGCAAAACGAAAAACATCCATGTTTAGTGAAAAGAAGGTGCTGGTTCGGCCTCCAATCTCAGTAGGCCATAACGGAGGTCACATGACCTGCAAGTCCATAGATGAGCTGTCACTGAGTGGCCTCTCGGTATCACGTCTGCTCCCATACTTTAGGGGGCCCCTTAAGGATCTATGTCGTATGTCCCATTGTAAACTGAGATGTAAAGTCTTACAGAATTTTGCAAACTTTAAAATATAATAAAAATATAAGAGATATATTATTATTTACTCAGAGTTTCCAAGACCCTGTTATGTGTCATGGCTCTATGCTGGGAACTTGAAAGTGAGTGTCTCTCTGTCCCTGTCTTGAGGAGGTTGCTTACAGGGACACCTTAGTAAACCATAAGCTTAGGAAGACAGTTACATTTATTGTGATTTTCTTGTCTCTGAGTTTCTACTCAGGTTTTGCCAGCTACTCAGCTATTTATTTATTTGCTTTTTTCTGAACTTGGTAGTGGTGGCAGGGAAAAGCACATCACACAGGGAATCAAGTTTCCTGGATTTTTATCTCCCATCTGCTGTGACTGAATATGCAGTCTTGGACAAGTCATCCAGCCTTTCTGAGTCTGAATCTTCTTGTCTATAAAGCAGAGCAAGAACTCCAGCCTACTCAGAACAGGGAGTTCGAAGTGAGGCTATTATGAGGGGTTTGGAGAAGAGGCACTATAGAAAGCAGCCAGTACTGTCCAAGTAGATGGTTGTTGTTGCCCCCTCCATATAAATATTTCTCAGTGCCTGAAGTCAGATCTCTGGGGAGGACATTTATGGGAACTGGCACAACTACTCTCCAAATAGTACTGCATGGTGAGGATAGCACACGGAGGGCTCTGTCCATGGTGTAAGAGGACTTTTCTGTCCCCTAGGCCATTCCCTTTCCCATTAACTATATCTTGGTGAAAACTTATGATTTAAAAGATCTATTTTTGGTATTTTACAGTTTACTTAACCCTGTACTAATCGGTCCTTCTGGCAACCCTGTGTTAACAGATAGAGGCTCAAAGACTAGCTCTCCCATGGTCACCTAGCCAGCCAAGAGCAAATCCAGAACCAGATACCTGGTCTTCTACCCCCTATGTTGTCCAAGACTAGCTGATTCTTAACCCATGCTCATAGAGGGCAGGTACAGTGGATATAGCAGAGGTTGATGACTGATGCCATCATTTCCATTGAATAGATGAGTGAAGCCCAAAGAGGTTAATTGACTAACCCAGAGCCACATGACTAATATTGTAGTGAACCTCAGAAATTAACTGTTGAATGAGTGAATGAGAGTGCTAATGAAGAAGACATTGGAAGATATTCACCAGAACCCTGCATGAGCTCTCAGGAGAAGTGGGATTCAGTTTGTATGCCCGGACACTGTGAGTAGGCAGGAGGACAGGCCACAGTACATACCCCAGGTGTTTTATATAGTTATGGACAAGTCTTAGCTTAAGCCTCAGCTCAAGTAACTAAATTAAAAAGTAATGTTAGATTGTTAAGTGAGATATAGGCAAAATTCTAATGGGATCAGAACGCATCCATTTGAAAGACCAGGTAAGAGAAGGCTTCATGGAGCCAGGCCTTCTGAGGTGGACCATTGTGGAGCGCTGAGGGCCTCACAGGTGGGAGTTTGGCTGAGGCCGTGGGGCTGTAAGCTCCACAGACAGACTTCAGGCTCTTTATGGGAAAAGCGGTTAGGGAACTGTGAGCTTCGGTTCTGGAAGGTTTCATGCCCTCCCATTGCTGGTGTGGCTCATGGCCTGTCCTACCCTGGCGGGACCTTGTTGCAGGAGGACGTCAATTTCGGGGAACTGGAAGACGAACACTGGCTCTGCAATGCTGGAGCAGATCGCCATGTCAGACAGGTGAGTGAGCAAAGGGGTCCAGTCCCCTGTGAGAGGGAGGCTACCATAGATGAAGAGGTGTAAGAAAGCAGGAGGGGAGCCTCTGGGCAGACAGGACTGATAAAACACAAAAGGCCCAAGCAGCCAGTCGACAAGATCAGGCAAGACTGGGTCTTGTGCTAAATTATAGAGATAAAGGCTTTGCATATCACAGAATCTCCAAGAAAGGAGTAGTAGTTAATATGGGCTGGAATAGCCAAGGAAGGCCTCCTAGAAGAGTGGAATCTGCCCTGGGCTTGAAAAGATGGGTAGGATCAGGAGAGCAGAAAGGGAAAGTTCTGTAAATAAGGGACCACCTTTGATGGTTGTGGGATAGAAAAAGCGGGTGGTGGAGATGGGAGAGATAGAGGCTGTAAGAAGAGCCCGACCAGCAAGCAGGCTTGGGGTGAGCTAATGCTCCATCCTCAGGACACCTTCCTGTCCCCTCCAGGTACAAACTATGGGTGGACACTTGCTCTGAGATGTTTGGTGGCCTAGACATCTGTGCTGTCAAAGCTGTACATGGCAAAGATGGGAAAGACTACATTTTTGAGGTAAGTCTGTCCCAATCGTATCTGAGAAACAACACCCAAGGCTGCAGGCCAAACTCTTGGCTCAAAAACTATGTGGACAGCCCAGACTGCATTTATAGTTTAGAATCTTCTGAATTGTTGGAAGGCCCTAGACAGCACATCTGCATAGCAGGATACCTCCACCGGTGGGGAGCTATTACTTCCAACCTGCTAAGCCTATGCACACCAGGGGTGATAACTGGCAGATATGGGTTCCTGAGGTCCTAGTGCAGCCATTTCTCTGGGAAGACTATAGTGACTTTAGTATTCTTAGTCTGAGAAAGCTTCCTCCTTTTTCAGTCATTTTACAGGCAAGAAAACAGGCCTAAGTGCTGCGAGCCTGTGCCTAAGGCCACAGGGTGAATCCGTGTCTCCACCTGGGCACCTGGGGACAGGAGATTTTTCTGAGCATCCCTCTGGGCCCTGGAGACACTTTCCTTATCCTGATCCTCTAACACAACTTTTCTGACTCTCTTTTCCCATATTCAAAGAAAAGCCCATAACAGTATGAATTCTTCACATACATTGTCGCCCAGTCTTCCTAGGAGCAGGAAAGGTTCCTGGCCAGAGTGATTCCAGAGTACTAGTGTCAGGAGCCTAGCTAGAGTGGGCTTCAGGTTCAGAATCTACCCCCATGGTCTACTCAAACTCTGGGATGGCTACACCTCCCCTCCCAGAGTGGGAGCAGATGTTTCCTCAATAAATGAGACAGTTGGACTATGGAATCTATGATCCCACTAAGGCAGACATTTCCAAAAAGAAGGACCCATTGCTTTGGGCCCTGAGATTCAAAAAGAATCAGGATCAGTGGCAGGTAGAGAAGGCATCCCAAGTCAGAAGCACAGGGAGGAATCTTATCATTTAATGAAAAGAGCCTATTTGGAGACAGAGATTGTACAGGTGAAACTTCCCAGGGATGAAAACTGCCCATTCTTCACCAGAGATTTATGGGAACGTCTTTGGTGTCTTCCTGTTCCTCGGTCTACAAACTTCGAGCCCTGGGCTCTTCAAGCCCTCTCCTTTCTCTCTCCCTCTTCCAGTTACCTTCAGCTAGCAATCTCCCTCTCCCCCATCCCTGGCCTGGGTGAAGGTAAAGGGAAGTGGCTTGAGGCAAGGTTTGCAGGAGGAGGGGACAAAGGTCCTATTTTCTGCCAAGGACCATGCTTCCAACTGAAGACAAGAACGCCTGCTTCATCACCAGCCCAGGAAGACCAAGCCAGGCCTTGAAATTTCTAGACCCTTTTCTCACCCAGGCCACATCTTCCACCAGGTCATGGACTGCAGCATGCCGCTGATTGGCGAACACCAGGTGGAGGACAGACAGCTCATCACTGAACTAGTCATCAGCAAGATGAACCAGCTGCTGTCGAGGACTCCTGTCCTGTCTCCTCAGAGGCCCTTAACCACCCAGCAGCCACAGGTAAGCAGCTGTGCAGAGACACAGGACAGCCAAGAGCCACTGTTCTGGACATTGGTGGTTCTAGAATGGAGCAGAGGTCAGATACCCACAGGCCTCGATAGGATCTAAGTAGTCTTCTCCCTCCTCCTTGTCTTCCTCTGGAGGGCCGCTTATCTCCCACCATCCCTTATAGGGGCCTTCTCGTGAGCAGTGTGCAGTATCAGCTGTAGGACTGACAGGCATGGAGTACTAGATCTCTTCCCTCTGAACTTGAAGTCTTCAGGGAACCAGAGCTTGCATTCTCTGAGACTCAAGATGCTCCCTTTTTCAAAATGGGAGGTCTCTGAGGAGGAGCTGAATCAGATTGCTCACTAGCTGTTCACTGCTAAATTGGGTTTTTAAAAGAAAGTGGGGACCCACTTGAATCAAAGTGTCGAATATGATATGTCAAGAAATTTGTAATGTTTTGAACAACCCACAATAAAAAATTAAAAAAAAATAAATAAATAAAAAAAAATAAAAATAAAAGAAAGTGGGGGTCTTTCTGAGAAATCTGGTGCAGAAAAAGAGAAGAGTCAGTTTCTTCCTTCTGGGAGAGCAACAAGGTGAAACTCAAAATTAAAGATCTCCTTTCCCTAAGGGAGAGGAGGTGGTGGCCTTGAGTTAATAGTGCCTAACTCAGGTCCAGTCACATCATGGTGACAGTATCCTAGCTGCAGGTCTACTAGGAAATCTACAGTGAAGTTTTTTGTGGAACATTAGGCCCTGTCGCTCTAGCATGTGCCAAGGAAAGGAAGATCCCTGGACCTGGAGTTCTTTGGTTCCACAAAGAAGGTATCTTATATTTCAAAAATATTCACAGTCTTCTCGCAACTGAACTTTTGTATAATGAATGGGGGAAATTCATTGCACTTGGGGCAATGAATCAAATAATTGAACCTGATCTAGCTTTTTCCCTAAAGAACTGTGTAATTATGGGGAGAAGCTATTAGTTCGGAGTGCTTTATGGATTTTATAAATTAGAATTTATAAATTAGAATTCTCTCAAAAATCTTTAAAATCCAACATGAAACGGTTAGGGAGGTAGAATATAATAGTGATTCAAAATATGGGCTTTGAAATGAGAATGAAACCCAGTTTGAATTCTAAACCCGGCATTTATTGGTGTTGTGACCTTGGACAAGGTCTTTATCTTTGGCTCAGGAATGATAATCACAGAACCAGTCTCATAGGGTTGTTAGGAGAATTAAATGATGTAAGGAACCTAAAACATGGCAAAGTAAAGCACCTGGTGAAGATCAGCTGTTGTCCTAGAAGAAAGTAGACTCTGGCCTTGGATCCCTGCAGCCTTAGGCCTGGAGATCATCGCTGCCGCTTCTGAAGATGGGGGCCTCACCAGATTAGGCTGCACTCAGAAGCAAATAGCTGGAATCTAGAAATCCTTCAGTAAGAAAGAAGAAAGGGCTGGCACCCTTACACTGGAAGAGGGAAGGAAAAAAACAAAACAACACAGCAATGTGGGTTATTTAGGGTAGAGGAAATTACCCCCGACATTTGAATATCACAGAATCAGAGCCTGCAAGTGTTGTTGATACTCATAATAATGAACCTGAGTCATTGGAAAGGGGAATGCTGACATTTTAGTGTTTCATATTCTTTTTAAGAAAACTAGAAACAAAATGTAGGAAATATTTCCAGAAAAGAATTGACTAAAATAAAACAATGTGACAATTGGTAAGTCAGTTCCCTCTCTGAATCTGTTTCCCGTCATATGGGAAAACATAAGAACTATCTTTTCTGCTCTAAAAATATCTTTAGGGGCTGGGCATACAGAAGACTTATCTGTTATAGTTAAAGTTTTGTCCCTGGGTTTCATAAACTGACTTCCAGACCTCTCACGTATAATTAAATCAAGCCTTTATTGAAGCACACCGGTGGTGGCTGACCAGAACATAAAGCTGTTCCCCTGATGAGCCCCGAACAATTGCAAGGGCACTCCTTATAAGCCTGAAAGCCGCAAAAGGGATGTTGGGGGGTCTAGCCAATTCAAGCAAGCCACGTTACAGAAGCGGGACAGTGCAGTCAAGCGGAGGGAAGCCTAACCAATCACAGTTAGCCCAGTCACCCCAGTTACAGAAACAGAGCCCCGTTACCCTAGTTACAGAAACAATACCCCATTAGGTAGTTTTGTGTTCTTAAAGGTTTCTATAGCAAAAGGAAAAGAACATCTTTTCCCAGTCATGACTCTTCTACTTGGCATAGTTGTTTTACAGGATGAAGTCATAAAACAAAATGGAGTCACATTTGCTCCTACTATCACGATCTATCATGCAACAAGACTCTGGGTTCCATTCCCAGCACACCAACAACAACAACAACAAAACAATAAAAATGTCTTGAGTAGAATACTTCTGTCCTTATGGATTCTGGATAAATGGAAACTCTGGGCTAACAGATAGCAACTCTCGAGTAGCCATGTTGAGAGTAGCCTTGTACAGTGGGCTCCTACCACTTGATACATACGGTGAGGGTTTTACACCTTCTTTAGCTGATGCACACTGGATCGGACCTCTGACCAGATGGGAGAATCTGTTCCTGGGGCTGAGGCTATAACTCAGTGATACAGTGTGGCTTAGCATCATGCACAAGGCCCTGAGTTTGATCCCCAACATCACTAAATAGATAGGTGGGTGGGTAGTAGGTAGGTAGGTAGGGGAGTGGGTAGTTAGATATTGAAAAATATTTTCATGATTTAAAACATATCAGGCCTGTAACTAGATTTTGTAACTTTGTAAATGTGATGAAATAAAGATACTTGGGTACTAGTTCTGTCTTTTAGTCCACAATAGGCCTTAGTCAATAGTCAGAAATATCCTGTTAATCAGATTATTGCTTGTTCCTGCCCTAGAGAAAAAGTGACACATACAGTTGGCCTTCCCTATCTGTACATTCCATATCTGCAAATTCAGCCAACTGCCTATCAGAAATGCATTTAGGTCTATGGTGGTTGCCTCAAAAAACATAAAAGTTCAGTGTCTTTTACCTCAAAGAAAGCATTAGCTCTTCTTTGGTATAAGCCCCTTAAATTAGTCCATTTTGTGTTACTAAAATGAAATACCTGAGGCAGGCTACTTTATAAAGAAGAAAGGTTTATTTTAACTCACAGTTCTGGAGGTTCAAGGACAAGGGGCTGCGTCTGATGGTGGCCTTGTTGCTAGCAGAGTCTTGAGGCAACATTAAGCATCACATAGCAAGAGATGGGGAACACATGTATTTCTGTGTCTCTTATTTTTTTTTTTTTCATAGTCACTGGGATTTAGTTCTGTGGGCTCCACTCTGATGACCTTATCTAATCTTAATTAAAAAAAAAACTCTAAACACCAGTCAGATTATTTCTACCCTCTTAATATTTTACAATGGGGATTAAATTTTAGCACATGAACCCTGAAGGAATATTCAAAGTACCTATCCACACTATAGCATCCCTTATTTTATAAAGTTTAAATATTGCAACTTAAACATTTCTAAAGAAAAATATATCTCAAAGTGCAGGCAGAGGGCAGGGAATGTGGCTCAAGTGGTAACGTGCTTACCTGGCATGCGCGGGGCTCTGGGTTCAATCCTCAGCACCACATAAAAAATAATAATAATAATAAAAATAAAATAAAGATGTTGTATCCACCGAAAACTAAAAAAAAAAAAAAGCGCAGGCAGAAAACCAAAAAGAATAAGCTTCCCTAAATATATGGGCTCCTGCAGAAATCCCTAGTAGTGAAGTCAGTCTGACTCAAGGATGAGCTTTTCTCTATTTGTTCTCCCATTACCACTGGATATTGTAGAAAGCTCCCTGTGCTGGGAGTCAGGAGACTCCCAAGGTCCCTTGTGACCTTGGACAAGTTACTTTCCATTTCTGGACATTTCTTTCCTCACCGATGAAATGGAGTTGAGTTAGATGATTTCTAGATCTCTTTCAATTCTAAAGTCATGTAATAGCTGGAGCTAGATAGGTACACTGCAGACTGTGAAGGCAGAGTTCCCCAGGAGATTGCTCTCCCTTCTAACATCAGCCAAAATTCAGAAGTTCCCCAAACTGCCCCAGGTTCGACAGCTCTCTGGAAGAACTCACAGAGCTCACTGAACCCTGTTGTACTCACAGTCACGGTGGATTGTGGGGAAAGGACACAGGTCAATACTAAGTCAAAGGAAGATGCCCAGGGCAGAATCTGGGAAAGTTCAAAACTCAAAGCTTCCATTATCCTTAGGATGTGTTACCCTCACAGCGTCAGCGTGTGACCATACCCATGACGTATTGCCAACCAGGGATGCTCACCTGCACTTCAGAGTTTGGAGTTATTATGGGGCTTCATTACTACATCATGATGGACTGACTGGTCATCCTGTTGAACTCAGTCTCCAGCTCCCTGTTCCCTGGAGATCAGGCTAATGCCATGTGGCTTAGGGAACTTACCATGAATAACAAAGACACTCCTGCCACTCAGGAAATTCCAGGAGTTTAGAGGTCACTTCCTGAGAGCCTGGCATAAAGGCTAAGACCTCTTTAAGGGCAAGGCCACACTATCAGGTTAATAAGGGCAAGCACACACTATCAGGTTAATATCACGGATGTCTCAGATACTTGCAGCCCTTTGTGGGCACAAACCTTGCCTATTCCTCTGTTTCCACTAACCAACACAGGCCTGGCCCAGAGTGTGTGCGGAAGTTAGCTCATAGCCTCAGGACTCCAGTGAAGAAGGAGATATTGTTCCCGTCCAAAAGTTGTTTAGATTCTAAGTTGAAATCATGACTGAATTCACGGGCCATCAAATGGTGTCTTGTATCTTCTTTTAGCTTCCTCCTAAGCTTGTGACGGCACATTGTTTACGGTTGAGGAGACATTTCAGTTACCCTGGGTGCAGGCCCTTGGGTCTCTCAGACTAGATGGCCTTGTTCCTGCAGTTACTTCCCACTTTTCTGAATCTTTATCTACGTGAATCTGCTTCACGGCCCCCCTTCCACCTGTCATCTAGTCCATTTTGTGTTACTAAAATGAAATACCTGAGGCAGGCTACTTTATAAAGAAGAAAGGTTTATTTTAACTCACAGTTCTAGAGGTTCAAGGACAAGGGGCTGCATCTGATGGTGGCCTTGTTGCTAGCAGAGTCTTGAGGCAACATTAAGCATCACATAGCAAGAGATGGGGAGCACATGTATTTCTGTGTCGCTTATTTTTCTTTTTTCATAGTCACTGGGATTCAGTTCACCCACTTTGCTTTCAACGGTACCCTGTCTTCCCCATCATCAAATGATCATCACATCCACATCCAAACAGCTTCCACTTAAAATCAAAAACATCCCCCAACTCCATATTCCCTTCCAGCTACTGCCCCACTTCTCTGTTCCCAGCCCAATCTTGAGTTGTTTTAGCCACCATCTCTCCTCCTCCATCAACCCACTCCAGTCGACATTCTTTCCCCACCATCCCACTGCAACTGCCATGGGCAAAGTCATCTCCATGTTCCCTCCACATGTAGTGGTCACTTCTATTCCTGCCCTGCAGACTCTGCAGCAGCATTTGACATAGTTGGCTACTTCCTTGAAATACATCCTTTGCTAGGCCTCTGGGACCTAGCAAAGTTAACTCACTGAACTCCAGATTCACATGTCTAACTCCTTTGACACCTTTATTTGAATTCCTAGAAGGCATCCTAAATATAACATGCCCAGAGCAGGATTCTTGTTTATTTTTCCCCCCTCCTTAACCCTGTCCTTATCCCTTGCTTAATTTTCTAGAAGTAATTCGTGTAGGCCCTTGCCTAGCTCTTTGCCCTTGTACCACCCTGCCTCTTGCTCATGATGCCCTAGCCACAGTGTAAGGGCCTTTGTGTTGGTTGTGTCCTCTCTTAGACATGCTCTCCCCTACACTCCTTTTTTAATCTTTATATTTTTTGCATGGCTGGTTCTTCTACGGCAGTGTAACTGGTATTTCCTCAACCATCAGACCCAAAGTTGCCACCTACTCACTGACTCGCTGGGTGCCACCTCTCCCTTCTATAATACTTAGCATAGCACTTTCTATCAGCTAAGCTTACTAAGGCTGTGACATCTCCAGGCACTATAATCTCATGGGCCCACCGTCATATACATGGTCAATCATTGACCCAGATACTGTTACGCAGCATATGACTATATCAAAACTGGGTTTTTTAAAATCATTTTTAGTTGTTGATAGACATTTATTTCATTTATTTATATGTGGTGCTGAGAATTGAAACCAGTGCCTCACACATGCCAGGCAAGTGCGCTACCACTGAGCCACGACCCCAGCCCTCAAAACTGTTTTAAGAAGGATGGTTGAGAGTGATTTGCCCAAGTTCAGTCAGTTTTCCGAAGAAAATTTAAATAATAATAACAAAATGAAGTCTGTCTGTCTTTTATTATTTTTGTTGCTGTTACCATGTGATATCAATTCTACACAAATGACAAAGATAAAATGCTCCTCCTGTCCAGGCAAACCACTCCCACCACCTCTCTCCCCTGCTAGGCCATTGCAAGGCATACTTGTTGAATGAGTTCCCACTGGGAATGAACATCACAAACTCCCTATCAGCATATTGGAGTTGACATCAGGCTCCTATGGAGACCTTAGACTGTGTAGTACGAAGATCTAACGCTGTTTGGGTCCCAGCCTGGCCACTGCGTGGCCAACTGAGACCCTGATGTTGTTACTGACTTGTGGGTCACTCTTCAGAGTCCGGCCCCTCTTGCTGGTCTATTTTCTGTGACTCTAGAAGATCAGGCTGAAAGAGATTCTGGCTCAAGTCATTCACAGTCCTAGGATCTGCCTCTTGCTCCGAATTCTAGACCAAAACCAGTTCAGACCAGTGACCAGCTGCTTGTGAAGCTTCCTCTCTTGATCTTTCCCCTTCCTTGCCTCCAGCTCTCCCAGGAGAGAGATTTCATTTCTTTGATTACAGAAGAGCACCTCCAGCAGGCTGGCAGACAGGGAGGGCGACGGTGGCAAGTAGAGGGCCCACCTACCTTGGTCCCAGCCCGCTCCCTAGCCTGGGGTGGATTAATTATGGAAAATAGGAGCTAGATTACGCTGTGCACGGTTCTGAGGACTAAGGGTAGGGATGTAAGGAGCCTTGGCCATGTCATCCAAAGCAGGAGATGAGTGCCAAAGCAGGAGATGAGTGCCAAGGCCTGATGGAACTGACCGCAGCTCGGCCTCAGCCTGTCTGGACTGCCAGCCATGGGGCTTGGGGCAGCTGGGGCCTCTGACCCTCTGTACTTGGCCTCTTTTGAGTGCTTTAAGGACACTGTTATCAGTGTGGCAGTGACACCTGGTGGCCAGTAGAGGCCAAAGCCCTCAGGCTGTGTAGGTGTAAACCTTCCTCCCAGGACCCAAAAGTCTCCCATCCTCCCAACACATTCATGGACCGTTTGTTGGGGTCCATCATTCAGGATCTGAGTTGAGCCTTGCATCCTGGGGCCCTGGAGAGGTGTGAGTTGCTCCACAGACTCCCCAGAAGAAAGGGAGAGAACTTTGGGTAGAGAGAGCTTTCAGCTCCTGCCAGGAGAGATGGCAGTATCTGGTCCTCTCCTGAGCGTAGCTAATCTTTTCTCATCTCATTACACTGGCCCCATTCTTTTTCTTTTCCTGCAAAATCTTCTGGAGTCGAAGGCTGAATTGCTAATGCAGGAATTTCAGCTACCGATGGGCGAGGTGGGGACTGGTCTCTCTTCAGTGTCCCTCAGCTGTACCCCAGAGCCAGCTGCCTTTCTGTTCAGCTTGTGGGTTAGACCCATGGCGGTGATTCCATGGCGTGGCCTTTGGAAGCATTAATGCCCATCCGGTGCCAGGTGAACATGAGCCGCCTCATCCTCCCTGAGCAGGCAGGCCACACCTGGGGTGTTGTTTCTGGTCTGAGGGTCACAATAAAACAAGGACAAACTCTAACTTTCACTGGAATATACTTGGAGGAGAGAAAGTTAGGCAGTGGAGGGATGTGGCAGATTTGTTCTGTGGGTAAGAGTTAAAGGAACTGCAATCGAATAGCAGTTGTTTCTAGGAGCCCATGATTCAGTGTCTTCAGCTCTCAATGCCATTGTGGATTAGAAATCTGCTGGAAGACACATCTGCTGGAAGACACATTCTGACTCAGCATAGGGAATACACTCACTGACACTGAGAGAGGAAACGGCTGCCCTGGGCAGTGGCATGTGGCTCATGGGGCAGCTGACGTTCAGGCAGAGGAAGGATGAGCTGCTTCTCAGGGGCATGGTGGAAGGGTGGGCTGGGGCTGGAGGTATTGGTGACTTAAAACCTCCTTCCAATCTCAGTTGCCGTGGTCCAGATGGTGTGCAGTCACTGGACATGGGAAAGGCATCATAAGAGTTCAGAGTTGAAGGAGTGGGGCCGGGTCACCTCTGGCCTCTGGTGGGACATTCTGCCAGTCCTTGTTTATTGGCTCTCTGGTCTGAAGAGAGACTCAGAACATTTCTAGCCAGATCTTTGCAGCCCCCGCGGCTCCAAAAGCCATGCTCTCCTAAGCGCAGGGAGATCAGGACTGGGAAGGGATCTCTCATCCTGAGAAGTACAGCCTGGAGGCTGTGCACGTAGGGGACACAACTGTCCCTCAGATCCCAAACATGGGCTTCAGCTTCTCTTGAGCTTGGAAGAGGTAAATTTAGGACAAACGAAAGGCCTTCCTGCTTCCCACAGCAGGGCTGACTTTAGAAAATTTGTTCCCCAGTGAGGATAAGCTGAGAATGTGAGGAGATTTGGGGCAGGTTCAGATAAAGCCACTAGTGACCAGATCCCTTAACAGACATTAAGAGAAACTGACTATTTTGGGACTGGCTTAACTTTCAGGGACATCTTTAATCACTTGAAGCTGACATTCTGACCTCGGGTGACCTGACCCTCAGTGCCCCTGTAGGACTCATGGACTGCCCCCCTGGGACATTTCTGGTGTCCTTAGGTTATGGGAGGGGCCAGTACAGGAGGCGAGCTCTGCCCTGCGGTCAGCAATTCCCCTCAGGAAGCGAGGTAGGAGCAGCTCATCCCTGGTTACCTTTCTGACTTTTGGAGGAAGGAAGGTGGGCGCTGGTAACTTCCAGGAGAGTCCAGAAAGGTCCCAAGGTGCTGAAAACGTGCTGTCCCCTTTGCTCTGACTAAAACCTCGAGCCTCCTGACCACATTCCTTCCTGCTGCTTCATTCTCCCTGGGGTCCTAGACCGGGGGAGCGGGGCCTGGGGGAGCTGATCAGAATAGTTCTGTGGCGTGTCCAGCAAGGAGCTTGGCCTGGCCCTTTTCCTGGGGCCAGACCCTGGGACCCTTTCCCAATTTCCTGTCTCAGATATGCTGACCAAGCACAGGCCTTCCTCCTTGATGGGGGCAGCTGGTCCCAAGCCAACAGCTCTCAAGGGTTGAGTCACTCCACGTCTTTCCTTCCTCAGCTCTTCATCCTGCTGGGACCTCAGAAGGAGCTCTCCCCTCTTCCAGCTGCTGAAAGCCACAGATGGGATGGCAAATTCAAGGTGCCTTTGATAAAACCCCACAAACCCTCATCCATGGGCTTGGTTTTTCTCCCAGACCAGTGATTTCCTTTACAGTCACCTCAAGAGCTAATATTTGCTCTTTCTGAACTGACTTTTCTGTATCTGCAGGGACCTTGCCCAGCCCAGAAACTCTCGCACATGAAACTGCTGCGCCCCAGCTGACAGGAAGCTGCGCAACAATACCTTCTCCACTGGTGCATGCAATTCTAACATTACGGCTTCGTTTCTTCGGGATGAAATTTGTTACTATTTAAATGACACTCGTGATGCTCACTTTCATTCTTGCTTTGCCTAGCACTCGTTTACAAAGCATATTCATTATTTTAGGCTTCCCAACTCTTATATGAGATGGATGGAGCTAGTAACTCTGTCTGTGTTTATATATCAGCAAAGAGAATGCAAATGACTTGCCCATAGTCGCATGCCTGCTAAGGAGGAGAGCTGGATCTTCTGGTCCCCAGTTCAGGGGGTTCTGCACATTACCATGCACCATGCTCTTGTGGTGCTGTCCCTGGAGCACAGGGTAAGGTAAGAATGGGCACTGCGGCCCTGTGTGAAGCAAACTCTTGCTTTCCTCCTGATCAACCCGGGGAGTCTCTGAGCTTCCCCAGCTCTGTTCTGCCCCTGGCTTCTCTGATCACTAAAAGCCCCATGGATTCTACACAGCAGGATACGGGCCTCCACGGAGGGGAGCAGCCAGATCTCCTTGCCAATCCCTCACAGCCTGCACCCACGGGATCTCTCTGCTAAGGCCTAATAGCCCTGGGGTCTTGCTGGGCTCCAGACTGTGCAGCTAAGAAGGGCTTATCTCCTATCTCAGACATCTGAAGAACTGAAAAATGCATGAAAGAATTAATGGGAGCCTAGAGCCAGAAGAGCCTGTCGAAGTCATCTGCCTGTGACTGCTTCAGCCCTTCACAGTGTCTCTGACCAGAGTTTGTCCAGATCCTGCTCAAACACCCCTCATCCCAGAAAGCTCACTACTCCCCAGGCAGCCCTTGACGCCATTCAGATTTGTACTAGACTTAACTTGAGTCTTCTGCTGTAAGCCCTAGGTGCTACCATGGGTCCCTCATTTAATCCCTACCATCGGCCATTCAGGAAACAGATTCAGAGATTATGTCATTTGCCCAAAGTCAAATGAAGAAAGGTGTCATTTCCAGACTTCTCACCCTCTTATCTGTTCCACAGATCCATTTTATTCTGCCAGCATGTCCCTTAAAAGAGGTGCCCAGAAGTGGTGGCAGAACTTTCTTATGAGGACTGATCAGTCAACCCAGTGACAGACCTGTTATTCCCCCTTTGGGAGACACTGATCCACCTCCAGCCATATCAGATCTTTGACAGCAGCATCTCAGACTCACACCCTCAGAGCTCCCAGTCATTCTAGAAGCCCAGGGTTGTTTGGGGTTTTTTCTTATGTGACTATAAGGCCATTTCCCCGGTTCCTTTCTGTGTTTAGCTGGTCACAAGCACTGGACTTCACATTCTTACCTGTTTGAGTCAACCAGCTTCCTGAGAAACTCTGCTGCGCAGTATGACCACGGGTTCCTGCTGTGGGCTGGCTACAAGCCAGACTTTGGCAGTGACGCCAGAGTGGCCAGACTTCTGTGGAATTTGGCATCCCAGGAGACTCTTGGTGACTGGAGACAGATCCCATGGTAGCCAAACCCCACAGGGAATAGGCCCTCAGCCCCTAGCCGACAGTAGGCTTGTGGGCGGAGCCAGAGTGTCTCAGCCTGGCAAGTGACAGTCCTTAGGGACTCTCCTCTCAGTCTCCCATAGCCCCTGAAAAGTCTTCAGTCCACAACCTCGTTGGAGCCGGGAACAGGAGAGGCTCCCTAGGCGCCATCTTGGGTGGCCAAGGCACATTCCCAGGCTCCAGCCCAAAGGACTGTCTTGGGAGTTCTTCCCCAAAGCTTTGGGAAGGACACTTCTGGGCTCAGTTGATCCTTGAGAGTCTCACATGTGTATTTCTGTGGTTGAGGAGAGCTGGGGCCAGCCTTCGTGGTGTAACCCCCTCTGTGAGCTCATCCTGTGAGTGGCTGGAGTTCTCCCAGTAAAATTCATCTATGGAATTTTAGAAGTTTCTTTCTGGATCCATAGTTTCTCAGGATTAGAAGGACCCTTCATGTTTATTAGATTAAATAAATAAATTTCATATTAAATAGATGTATCTTCTTTTCTACAATATCTTTGTCAGGTCATTCTCCAGCTGTGCAAGAACACATCTACCTCCTAAGATAGCCTGTTCCGTTTTTTACAATAGTGAAAGTCTGCCTCTCTGGAGCTGTGGTTCACTGGCCCTGCTTCTACTTTCCTGCTGTGTGGTTTTCTGTAACCCTCTCTGAAATTTTCTTGGAGGGTAATGGTATAAACTCATCTTAACCAGAGTCTGAGGCGATTCATTGGTAGCCATCAGTAATACCTGAAATGATGCCCTGGGGGAGGAGGCTGGCGAGAACTTGTCTAGCTGGTGGAGACAAGCTGTATGACTTTTGCTATTCAATAATTGAGTGTCCATCTCAGGCAGGCAGAAGCTGTCACGTGGATGGCATGGCAAGGTCAGGACTAGGAGGAGCAGGCACATTTAGGACATAAACAAGAGTAAAGTCTAGCTGGGCGCAGTGGCACACACCTGTAATCACAGTGGCTTGGGAGGCTGAGGCAGGAGGATTACAAGTTCAAAGCCAGCCTCAGCAACTTAGCAAGGCCCTAAGCAACTCAGCAAGATCCTGTCTCTAAACAAAATATTAAAAAGGGCTGGGGATGTGACTCAGTGCTTAAGTGCCCCTGGGCTCAATCCCCAGTACCAAAAGAAGAAGAAGAAGCAGAGAGAAGTTTCGAAAGTTTGATTCCAACCATGCCGAAGCAATTAGGGATGCTGATAAAAGAGTTATCTATCTCATGGAACCATTGCAAGGTATACGGGAGATAGTGCATAAAAATAGCCCCATGTTCCCAGGCATGCAGTAAGCACCCAGGAAGTGTGAGCTCTAAGAAGCTTAGTGGCACAGCTAGGGAAGGGGTTTAGGAGGATGAGAGGTAGCCATGGAGATGAAGGATTGGAGAGAGAAGAGTTAGAAGAATTAAGAGACTGTCTAGTCTCAGAAAGAACTGATATAGGTGGGACCATCGTGGTAAACAAAAGATGGTGAATCTTAGATGCCAGGAGGGGATAACTGCGGAGCCTTGATGGCTGGCTGGACAGAGTCATCTCCACGTGGCAAGTTGGATACGGGTATTTCAGGATCAGGGCTCAGGCACAGTCTCACAGACCCCACGAGACTGCTTGGAAGAAAGGAAAAGCCGTGCAATGTTCTTGCTGTGACTTTCAAGTAGCTGGGAGGACAGGCACTCTCTGCTGTCATGACCAAGGACATTTGAGATGTCTCTGCCTGTTAGGATCCCAAATCCTCTTGTTAGAACAGTTCTAGATAATGTTGTTGTCAACAAAGCTGTAACACTGGGAAGGGTAACACTTCTACTTGGTCATAAGTCTGAAAACAGGCCCTAATAAGCGGGAGGTGACATAGATGGCCAGAATCAAGGCCCAAGAGAAAGAGGGAACGTGGAGAAATGGCATTAATGTGGGAGTAGAGCTGGGAGCCTGTCACAAGTGGAGAGGAGCACTGAAAAGAGGAAGTGGGAGAATGCCGAAGACATACTTAGCTCGCTTCACAGCCCTGCCTCGGAAGCCCCCTGTTTGACGTCACTGTCAGCCCACTTGGCAGGCCTTAGGCTTTGAGAGTGCTTCCCCTGTGCTCAAGTCAAGCTCCAAGTGCTCACTGCCCTTCATACAGATGTTAGTCTTTGATCCTGTCAGGGCATAATCAGAATCACAGCTGGAAAGAGAGGAAGCATGGGAACAGAGCCATGTTGTTGGGCAAAGTGTCATTTCTCCTGTGTGAGAGGGGAAGACAGCTTGGCCTTGAGCACTTTACAAGCATTAATGTCTTATTGCTTCCTTTTAGGGAAGGAGGGTTCTGGGAAAAAAATGGCTGTCTCCTCCTCTCTGTGGTCCATCCCTGCCAAAGAGTAGATAGGACCCTGATTTGGCCCCAGAACTGATCCCACCCCAGAGTCCACTCCAGCAGTGAGCCACATCTGGGTTAGTCACCTGGCCCAGCCACCACTCCCCCTGTCCCTGAAGCCACCAACCCTGTCTGGAGCTGGGTGCTGGAACTCCCTGCATCTGGACACCAGGCAGGTGCCAGAGAAGAACACAGGTGGTCGTGCCAGACCCAGAGCTTCTAGAAAGGAGCAAGCCTAAAGAAAAGCAAATGAAAAAGAGATCGAGGAGCCTTGGGCTCGGGTGTCAAGGTGGTCCCACTCCCCACACTGCCCCCACCTCACCCCAGGCCCACAGGCTCGGGGTCCTTCCCAGGTGTTCCTGGAACAGCACAAACTCATGACCCATCCCACCGGGTGCTGTTGCAGCCTTGCCAAGGAGCCACAGGGGTTTCTCTTTGGAATTTGCTTGGAGTGTTTTGTTTTTATCTCTTTTGCATTTTTGTCTTCCAGAGTGGAACCCTTAAGGATCCGGATTCGAGCAAGACCCCACCTCAGCGGCCTCCCCCGCAAGGTTGTTTACAGTATATTCTCGACTGTAATGGCATTGCAGTAGGGCCAAAACAAGTCCAAGCCTCTTAAAGTGATCAGTAGTTAATTTTTCAAAAGCAGAAAATCTTAAGCCAAAAAAACAAATAAAACAAAACATAAAAAAAAAGAAAAAGAAAGAAATGAAAGTGGGGGAGGGGAGAACAGCCCTCCGCTTGGTCGGTGCCTGTTGCTGCGTTCTGTTCTCAGTGCTGACTGGACTGTGTTTTTTCCTATGCAGTGTCAGCTCCTCTGTCTGGTTGTTGACCTGTTCCTGTTCGTGCTTGTAATGCTCACTCAACGTTTCTCTGTATAACTTTGTGATTCCAGGGCTGTTTGTCAACAGTGTACAAAAGAATCGTGCCTCTCCCAAGTCCAGTGGGACTCTACCTTATGGGCGGGTTTGCTAGTGTTTTTTAAAGTATTAGATGATGCCGGGTGAGCTAGGAGCATGGAGGATGGACAGGGGAGAAACAGGCCACTGGAATAAAACCCATCTCCCCAGTCTCCTCCCGCAGGCTCAGACTAACACCCCTCCCACTGACCTCCATGAGTGTGCTTGGGATCCTCAGTGAACTGTGCTTTCGCTTCCTTTCTGCATGTCTAGGGTAAATAGAACTTTTAAGAGATTTTCAAGATCTGATTTCCATAGCTTCATCCGTTGAATTTGAAGGCATCCACCTTTTTCCTCCATTTGCTAAAATTTGGTGCCGTTTTGAGTTTATGTGAATAGGCTGGCTTGTGCCTGTAGAGCTCTTGTGTTTTTAGTGATGAAATACAAAGAACAAGCTACTTCCAGGAATGTATTCTGTATTTTACATCCCAGTGTACGCTTCGTTTTGCTGATGAACTCATGAAAGTAAACAAAAACAAAACAAAACAAAAAAACGGGGCCGCCGATGTGCAATATCCAAGTGAACTCGTGTTTTCCGTGTGTTGATCTCAGACCCCCAAAGTCGTTCCTTCCTTGTTGCTGTTTCTGAACCAGCCATACGTGCATTTTTTTCTGGTGCCAGGGCTGCTTTGTGTTTCCCAAAGCTTGACCTACGTTCAGAGATGATTCTTCAGCAATGTTGGAGAGAGAATGCAGGGAACTACTAAAAGTCCAGGAAGGGTTTGCCCATTCCTGAGGCGTGGTGATGTGACACCAAACCTAGACACCCTGCGTCACCCCAGTGGGTAGGTTACACTGCCTACGGAACTCGGAAGTTGATGCCAGCTTTAGTTTTTAGCTGCTGCTATAGCCCGCCACGGGCCTGGGAATGCAGAGCTTTCTGGAAGGAGCTGTCTCCCATGTAGCTTGTGTGTGTGTTGGACAGAGGCTTCGCAGCTGGAAGAGCCCTCCCAGTTGGAAGCATCTGGGCAGATGATGCGGCAGTTCATTAAACCAGGACTCGGAATCAGTGCCTCGTCTTGCCATCTCCGGGCAGGGTTGGGAACGGGTACCAAGTGGCCTTCTCTAGCACCGTGGCCCTGGGGAGTTCATGCCAGCAGTTTGCCTTTTACAAGAAATGCTTCTGGCTCTACTTTTACATTCCCTCGCACCTCTGTACCGACCTGGCCCCATTCTAGACGACCAGGTCTGAGGAGTCAGCAGGGTTGGCAGCATAGATCCTGAGGGACATGTCAAGGGGCACATGCCCTGGTTCTCCTTTGGCAAAATCCGAGGCCATAGAGAAATGCACAGAGTGTGAATGTTCTTGCCTGTGATCCCTCCCTTGGATGATGGTGGTAGTCAGTCTGTTGTAAATATATACATACACGCACATGTGCACTCGCAGGTGGGTTGCTTAAGAATCAGGTCCTTAAATACCTCCCAATCTGATGAAATGGTAGACAGTGACATTTCTCAGAATGGAGGAACGCATTTATTTTTGTTTTTCAAATATTTTTGTCCAAGCAGTGAGCTGATGGTGGTGTTGCTTCTCTGCATGTTATCAGTGTGTACATCCAGGTGCTTTTCATGTGACATTCAGTGAGCCACAAATACAAAGTTGCCATTTGACTTCAGTCAGGCTACAAAGGTGGGGTCAGCCACGGCCTCTGAGGCAGGGAGAAACCGATCAGGACTCCCACTGCCAAACGCAAGCAGAGCGTATCACCTGACTGTCATGTGCCCTCAGGCAGCATGCTAAGGGACAACTCTGTGGCCTGAGGGACATCTGTGTCACAGTGTAGGATTGCCGTTCAGGTGTTTTGTACACATTTCTGATGTTGTCCCCCACTCCCCTCTTTTTTTTTTTGTACTGATCCAGCTGGGAGACCCTCAGCCAATGCTGGAGTGTGATTGAAGTACCTCTCTCTTTTGTGACTCTCTTGTACAGCTTAATGTGCAATAAAGGAAAAGTTATATCTGTCTTCAGTGTTAAGTTGTAAAGTTTCTGGCTATTCACCTCTCTGTACAGTGGGAAAGCACGCAGGGTTCTGGAACAAGAGGCTGAGCTCTCAACCTGAATGACTTCACAAGAAAATCCTAATACAGATGATGTGAAGCTTGGGGAGACACAAGAGCTGATTGACGTGGGATAATCTTCTAATCTGTCATCATCCATAGTTACTTGACTTGAACTGTGAACTTCTTAAACATGCAGAATTTCATGTATTTATGTATGTACCTATTTATGTGTGACTAACCCTGATATTCATTGGTTAAGATGATAAAGGGGAACGCGTGGCCTGTCCTAGGGGAGCCGACTTACAGTCATGAGGGCACAGTGGCATAGACACATGGTCCTGCCTCCCCAGAACCCGAGGGTTCTGGTGTTTCTAGAAAACTAAGTACGAATACGACTCTCAGCTCCTGTTGAGTTTCTGTAAGCTCACTGTTTCCAGCCAGCCCATGGGATTGAGGCCAAAAGCTGGATCTTCCAGGCCAGTCGAGCATCATTTCCACTAGTTTACATGTGCTTGTGGGGTCATCTTTTGACTTCTGAGTGTAGGGACCCTCCCAACTCTTCAGCCAAATCTGGGCAAACTGGTTCTACCCTTATCGCCCATCAACCCCCAGAGGAAGAAGGGCTTTTTTTCTTTCAAGGCTACTGGATGGTTGTGTGTTTCATGCTGGGAGAAAGGTATACTGGTTCTTTATAGAGGGGCTTCTTGCCAGATGGTGCCTACAAGAATCCCCAGGGGACAATTGGGTTCAACTTTCTTCACACACTTGAAAGCCCCCGAGGATGACACTGAGAGGCAAGAGTGTCTGAGAAGAATGGACTGATCCTAGTCATGGGAGTTAGGGGTACAGTTTTGAAGCCCAAGTGGGGCAGGTGTGGCAGTCAGACCCACACAGGCTTGGAGCCGGACCAAGGGCAGCCCAGGGATGCCAGATGCCAGTCTGTGATGATCAGTGATGACCTTAAAGCCCAATTCTTTTTGAAGAAATTTCTCATCCATTATCTTCAAAACACTATCGTCTGCTGGGCGCCGTGGTGCACGCCCATAATCCCAGTGGCACGGGAGGCTGAGACAGGAGGATCGCAAATTCAAAGCCAGCCTCGGCCTCAGAGAGGCGCTAAGTAACTCAGTGAGACTCTGTCTCTAAATAAAATATGAAATAAGGCTGGGGATGTGTCTCAGTGGTTGAGTGCCCCTGAGGTCAATCCCTGGTATCCCCCATCCCTCCCCCCCACCAAAAAAAAACACTATCATCTTAAAAGATTTAGGACTTATTGTTTAATGGTTTCATGGTTGGGAAAACCAAGACCCAGAGAAGCTTGGCGATTTGCTCAGGGAGTCGCTGATAACTCTTTCTTGGGTTTTCTGAATTCCAGTCTGGTGCTCCTCCCCTCGGCCCTCTCCTGCATCTGACGTATAGAATTTGGGAGTTCTGAGGAGTGGGATGGGGTCTGTCTGGTCTCAGGCCTTCTGTAAGAGAGCTTACCTCTGTCTGGGGCCCGGTCACCCCGGCTTTCTTCCCTGTCCTCCTGATTTCTGCCGTGACTCAGTTGCCATGTCTCTGAGGAGGAGTATGCAGTGATGACATACAAGGGCAGGGACTCCCTTTGGAGCCCTTGAGAGCCTGGGGTGGCTTCTCAGAGTAGAACTTATATCCCTTTGATACTTAACCACACCCTTTGAGACATAGATTCTACGGAGGAAACCCTTTGAAATGGTTAAATTATCAAGTTTTTCTTGTACTGAACCTAGGGGGCCCTGGGCAACCCCAAGGAACACAGCCCCGAGGCAGAGTGCTGCCTAGGGTTTTTGGTTTTTTTTTTAACCCATCTCTCACTCTCTTTTCTATTCCTTTTCTGTGTGCATCTCTCACCTTCTAAAAATATACATATCTTTCTTCTTTTTGGTTTTACACTCTTTCCTGCCTCTGACTCACAGTCCGGGGTGTACAATCAGCAGGGCAGTCCAGAAGAAAGAAGAGAAAGTAGTTAACCCCAAGTCCACTTGGCCTTCAGCTCTGTCCAAAGTAGATGTGGGCAGCGGAGGAGTTCCCAGATAGAGGTCCCCAGGAGGCCCTCTTGGGTTCCCTTATTCTCAGCTCTCAACCTGGAAGACCCCTCCACAGTGTACTGCGACACAAGAAAGCACTGGGGACCCCTTGGAAATAGCAGAGCTGTCCTTGGAAAAGGCGTTCAGTTCCTCCTGCTCCCCCAGAACAAGACACACCTCTGGCTGCTGTCGCCCTAAGAGGATAGGAGGGGCCCACCCAGGCTTCTCAAATCCAATAAATCTATTTTTAGGGAGGGAGAAAAGGAGGTTTCAGATTTTCAGGATTCCAGTGGGCCACTTGGAGATCACCTAGTCATCACAGAGATGAGAAAACCTTGCTTAGAGAGAGATTAGATGGATTTTCTTTTTCTCACATTTATTTTGTTCATTTCCTTTTATGTGGTGCTGAGGATCGAACCCAGGACCTCCTCACACAAGCTAGACGAGCGCTCTACCGCTGAGCCACAATCCCAGCCCTGGATTCCCTTTTTCAAAGCCACTCCTCTAGTTAGTGCAGAGCCAGCGTTGGGGCTCCGGGGTCCAGATGCTCAGTTTCTCTGGGCCTTCCCATCCCAGGTGAGGGGAAGGGCACCACCCGCTCCTCTCCCCAGCACCAGCCAGTGGCACCTCCCACATTTTGCCTGCCTCTGTACCTTCTTGCTGGTGTTGAGTTTCCAATCTCTCCCGCCTTTCCAAGAGCTAGCCCTGCCCCCGCCTGAGGGGAGACCTTTAGGCCATCACCGCCTCTGGGCTGAAGCTGTCAAATAGAGCCAGTGTCTGATGACAAGCTGGAGGCCTGTACCTGGTGCCCTCTGCCTGTTGGGCCTACAGGAATTCCCTCCCTTGCAGAGGCCAGCGTGCTGGGGCTTGTCCCCAGCCCTAATGAAAAGCAGGCCATCTGTTCACAAAAGGAGAGCCTGCTACTAGTCCTACAGAAGCAGTTTTCCTGCATTTAGGAGAGGACACCAGGAGGAGAGTTCTGGAGCTGGAAATCATCAGGAAAGGGATTTGGTGCGAGTCAAGGAGGAGACAAGCCAGGACACTAGAAAAGCCAGAACTGACATCCCCTTCAAGACTGCGGGCTTGACCTCCTCATGGCCTCCTGCCTTCACGGTTTTTTTCCTTTGAATCACTCACTGGTCTCCAAAGGGAAAAACAGGTCCCTAAAATGTGATGGTTCTGTTTTTTTCATTAGCAGACTGCCTAATCATCATGTCCTGATATGCATCTCTTGCTCCTCCATCCCCTGAGCCCCACAGACCTCATATCTGGGCTGAGAGACTTGCAGGGGTGACCATGCCCGCTTTAAGAACAGGAAAATGGAGCCCTTAGAGGTTTTGGCCAAGGCAAAAGGTTCCTTTAGAGTCTGACAATAGAGAGGAAAGAACCAAGAGGGCCTAGGTATCATTGGCTCAGACATGTTCATGTCACAAGTGAAAACTCAAGTGTCACATGATTTGCCCAAGGTCAGGCACAAGTGAGTGTCAGAACCAAGACATGGAACCAGAATCTTCCGATGCCGAATCCACCACTTGGCAGCTGCTGGAAAGGCAAAGGCGAGAGCGCACAGGCCCGTGCTCTCTGTCTTTTAGCAGAGGAGCAGGGTGTGATGTTCCTGGATTAGCGATTTCCAAGTTGGGGGCCTCTGAAATTTATCCCTCAGTCCCTTTAGCATTCAACAGAAGCAACAGGGTTAGGGACACAGGGGGACAGCGTCTGCCCAGCCTGCAGGAGGCCCGCACTGCAAGAAAGGAAAATTTTTTAAAAATAAAAGATTTTGAGTCACCCCATCTTCTTCCTCCCCGTCTCTCTTTCCCCCCTTCTCTCTCGTTCTTTTCTTCTGCTGCCCCCGTCCTTTCCTATCTCAGCAGCACCTAAGGTGAGGAGGTAGCATGAGCGGTAGCACATACCACCTGTGGCCCTGGTAGCCCTGATAGCATGCCCTGGTAGCACAGCCACCCGTGGCCTCCCTGGGGTGGGAGTGGGGGCTCCGGTTGTGTGTCCTTCCCTGCCTCGCTGGAACCCCACCCTCTCACCTTCTCTCTGGTTTTTATCTTCAAGCAAGTCGCAGTCCCTGACAAATGCCTTCAGCTTCTCTGAGTCCTCCTTCTTCCGGTCTTCAACCAGTGAGGACGAAGCCCAAGCGGAAACCATCCGGAGCTTGAGGAAGTCCTTTGCCAGCCTCTTTTCAGATTAGCTCTGCAGACACATGGGGGCACCCGACCCAGCCAGGAAAGGCACCCAGACATTCACCAACAACTGTCAGCCACGCTTGGTGGCCGTGTCCCCTGACTTTGACGTGTGTGGCCCCCTTCCTCTGCTCCGTCGTGCTCAGTGATGTTGTGCAGCCCAGAAAGGACCATGTGACAGACTCAGGGCAGGTGCCTACCCAGAGAGGAAAGAGCTGCTCCCCTGTAGTCATGAGAACTTCCTTCTGTAGTTGTCACTGTGCGTTTAGTGGCCTTATTGTGACAGCGCCATTGTGTCTTCTTTCCGTGAAGCCAGATTCACTCTGAGGACTCCTGACAGCTTCCCCAGCTCCTAGGCAGTGCGAAGCATGCCCCTTCGTAGCCAGTGCCACCTGTGTGGGAAGTGTGAGCTTACCTAGATGTCCCATTGGCTCTGTGTTTTAAGAACCTTCCCGATTCCTTGTCACACCTGTTCAAAGCACACTCGCCCAACCCCCCACGATCCTTAAGCTGCTGTGGTGGCAAAGCACCTTAAGTCTGTGACATTCCAGAAAACTAGATCTGCAGTGTCCTCTCTGGAGACTGTTTCTTTCGTAGGAGTGCAGTGACCTTGAACTCCTAAGCTACACCGTAGAGGAGAATGCATGCCACTATTAACAGCAGTCTGCCCAGTTTTGTGTTCCTCACCTAATAAATGTCAGACCTTTGGTGTAATAAAAGCAGCAACGTTCACCAGCATTTGATTCAGCCATGAGGTCTCCCCTGGGCCGCCCTTCAGGCTGAGAGAGCATATGAGAGGCACGCGCGTGTGTGTTTGTGAGTGTAGGCAATGAAAGCCTAGGAGGGTGAGGCTGCTTGTGAGTGTGTGTGGGCGTGACTGTAGGTACACACGAGTGGCTGCAAGGATGTGTCCATCCTTAACACGCCACTTACATTGGGCCTCCAACACACCCCAGCAAATCAGCCTCCTCCAGGACAGGAGGCCTTCCTACGGCAACTCAGCCTTTCAATAAACCATTTCCATAAGCATAGCACCCCTGCTCATGTATGAGGTAGGTGAGACCCACTTTTCTGGTCTATTGAGCTCCTCAGCTAACGCCCACCTGGTGGTGCCAGCATCAATGGACCGAGCTGCTCTGGTGGACAGAGTCCCACACAGGCATCCTGGAGAGGCCCACAGTGGAGGTGGGTTCCAAGGGATTGTGCTGTGGCTTTTTCCTGACTCCTTGATCCTCAAGTGTGTTCCCAAAGGCCACAAATGCTCTGAAGATCAATGCACGTTGGCACTGATAAAAACAAATCTATTCACATCATATCTAATTTCCTGCACACGATACCCATCCAAGTCAACAGAGATAACACTCCTCCAAATGCTGCCATCACGCCAACCCTCCTCCCAAGCTGTAGATACTAACAAGTCAGAGGTGAATTTCCTTTCTAAGTCACATTCATCCCATGTTTTCCAGGATTAAGGATTGAGATGTGCAAAACAGGAAGTGGAGCCCCCCCCTTGAGTGGCACTTGAGCTGAGGTAGCCCTCACACCCGTAACTAGGGCACAAACCAATCAAAAGGTGGGGGCATGGTGAGGCTCAAGGTAATTGATCTGCAGGGTTTCTTCTAGTTCCAGCAACAGGGACAGGAACGTGTCCTTCTGCCCTCTTCTGTAGCTGGCTGGGCCTAAGAATGAATTGAACACAGGATGAGACAAAAACAAGTGCTTTTTTTCTTTTTTTCTTTTTTTTTTTTTTTTTATGGAGCTCTGGGGGTGGAACCAGGGCCTCACTCATGCTAATCCCGCACTCTATCTACCTCTGAGTTACATCCCTACCCCAGCATACGCATTTTATTTAACATTCTTACACACACACAGGAGTCTTCTTAAGAAAAGTGAAGGCCCGAACATAAGCCAGATTAAACAAAGAATGATAAATTATGATGAGATAAGACAAAGGAGTCTGAGCAAATGCCAATAAATTGTGAGAAAGTCACTAGAAAATTAACGGAAGAGAAGTTACAGATCTTAGGAAGGTTTTGTTTGTACAGATCAATCCCCTGTCTCTGGTGCTAGGAATGTTCTCTTCCATCTTGTACTGGTTGGGGGTGAGACACCTTCCATGTGAGAACTTTTAGATTATGTGTCAGGCACAAAGAGGGTCAGAGAATCCTCCCTGTATCTGTCATTGCTTCACTGTTGAGTTCAAAATGAACAGTATGTTCCCAACGTGGCATATTTTGAGGTGGCCTGCAGTGAACCAACCCCTTTGCAACCAAGAATCCTCCGCTTATCATTGCTTCTGTCCCCCTGATTGCAAATATCTTCAATAGAATGCATTCATTTACTCAAAAGCATTTATTGAACAATTACTATGAGCATAAAGATTGTGATGGATTCGAAGAAATCTCTACTAACACTTCCATGGGACCAGTTAACTTCCAGGTACTATTCTAACATATAACAACTTAATTATTTCTTATGACCAGGCTCTAGGATAAGTACTATTATTTTATATATGAGGGAATGAAGGTACATCAAAGTTCAATAACATGCTTGAGGTCACCTGGCTGGTCAGGTGATAAAGCTGGACTTTAAACCCAAGCAATAGAGGAGCAAAACTCATGGCCTTCATAACTACGCCATATTATTTGTTTAATCTAGCAGAGGCCATAAAATGTAATTTTATTAAATTTTGTATAATGTGATCACAAAATGAGACGCATACACCAAAGATCTTCACACCCACACCTGTTCCACCCACTTCCTTCACCTCCCCTCTATCCACGGGTCCAGGGAAAGGAGGTGGGGGAGAAGATTAAAGAACTTGTTACCAACGTTGACCCCTTGTCCTCCAACCATGAGTAACATACATTATATATCTTATGCGGATCAAATATAATTCTGGTTCTTGAAAAATTACTCATTCTTCCACATGTGATGTCAGACCAAAAAAACCACAAGTAGCTTATTTAGAAAATGAGTCATCCTGGAGGAACAGCTGGGGGGACGAAAAGAGCAGACATTTACCATAGGTCATGCAGCACCCTAGTCCAAAGGACACATGGATTGTACCCAACCCTTAGTATTGGGCGGGACCCATGGGTGGGGGAGTTCCATTCAGACACAGGCCTCTTGGTACTTAATAAAAATGGCCCCAGAGATGGAGATATGGTTCCTCACAACGGTCACTAAATGCTTGATGAATACTAGGATAGAAATAAGGACCTAAAGGATGGGATCCCGAAAAAGCTGGTCACAGTTCTGTAGATGTTTTAAGATTTGGGCCTTATAGACAGTTGTGTTGACCGGTACAAATCACCTCTGCAGTTTTGGGGTATATTCTACCTCCATCTTCACCCCAGATTAATAAATGTAGAAAGCCTCATCTATATCCTCATGGAACTCAGTCATCTCCTTGGATCAAAATAAATTAATTCTGTCCATTATGTATTTATTCACAACTGTTTTTATAAACTTTTGAAGGTTTTTTTGGCGGGGTGGTACTGGGGATTGAACCCAGGGTTGTTTTACCACTGAGGTGCATTCCGAAGCCCCCTTCCCATTTTTTTGAGTAAGGGTCTCACTGTGTTGCTGAAGGTCTCACTAAGTTGCTGAGGCTGGCCTTGAATTTGTAATCCTCCTGCCTCAGCCTCCCAAGTCGCTGGGATTAGAGGCATTCACCACTCACCTGACTCTTCACAACTCCTCATTGTGTACTTCCTAAGCTCTTTAAGTTTCATGGGAGGAATGTTAAAAAAAAATGAGTTAAACAAAGCTTACAAAGTTTATTGCCCAGCAAAGGGAGATAGAAGAAGAAAATGTAATCACCATAAGACAAATGCAATCAAAATATTAGCTTGGAAAAAAGTGAAACTTGACAGTTAATGGTGAGGATATGAGAAACGGAACTTACACATGGCCGGGGGAGCACGTGTTGGTACCACCACGTCAGGGAACAATTTGGCAACATCTCATGCACAAACCCGGTGATTGAGCAATTCTATCTCTGGACAGTTACACTGGAGACTCTCTTCACATATACAAGAGGAGGCAAGTCAAAGAATATTGATCAAAACACTGAAAAAAAAAACGGAAGCAACCAATCATCTCAATTGGACATCACTTTCCTATGTTCAAATATGAAAATACACCAGTGAAACTCCATATCATGTACAACCTCAAGAATGGAATCCTAATTAGAATAAGTTATAATCCATGTATGTATAATATGTCAAAACACACTCTACTGTCATGTATATCTAAAAAGAAGAAATAAATTTTAAAAAAACCACAACTATCTTATAGGGAATTAAAATATATATGGTAGTTCACTCATAAATAGAAATACTATTAGTCTCAGCTACTTGGGAGGCTGAGGCAGGAGGGTTGCTTGAGCCCAGGAATTCAAGACCAGCCTAGGCAACGTACCAACACCCCATCTTAAAAAATAAATAAATAAATAAATAGGAATATTATATAGGTGTTAAAATATGTGAGGAATTCAGATGAGCTCAGAAAAGATGTAGAAGGAGAATAAGACGGCTAAGCAAGTGTAAAATGGACACTAAGCAGCACGTGTCACCATGGAGCATGCTTCTAGCTTAGGGGAAAAGGTGAGCATGCTCAGGTCACAGGATGGGAAGGCACAGCAGCTGAGGGAATGGGGCAAAGAATATGGTTACTGAACTTTGTGGCTGGAAGTAGCATCTAATTCTGTCCCCTTGTTTTACAGATGAGAAAAACGGAGGAGTTTGCCAAGGTCACAAAGGGGGTTAGTACTAGAAGCAAATGTGTCTTCATCCTAGATGTCTGAGGGGTCATTCAGGACATGATCCTTCCTAAGAGTAAAGAAATGGGTTTCATTTCCGGGGCCCTCCAGGGAGGGAGAGGTTATGGGAAAGTCTCCCTGAAGCCAACAGGAAATGGGAAGAGACAGTGCCCACAGTGGAAAGAACCTGGGTTTGGGAATCAAATCTACATTTAAATCTTGGCTGTGCTAATTACGAGCTCCTTGGCTCTGCCCAATAAGTTACTTAGCTTTTCTGAAGGCCAATTTGCTCATCTATAAAATGATAAGGATACTACTTTGCAGAGCAGTTTAAGAATTAAATGAGCTATTTGGGTGTGGTGGCTCCCACCTGGAATCTCAGCGATTGGGAGGCTGAGGCAGGAGGATCACAAGTTCAAGGCCAGCCTGCGCAATTTAGCAACACCCTGTCTCAAAAAAAAAAAACTTAAAAGGGGTGGCGGGGAGCTGAGGATGTAGCTCAGTGCTAGAGCACCCCTAGATTCAGTCCCCAGCACCATAAAGTTTTCTAAAAATTTTGTAAATAATTAAATGAGCTAATAACATGCTAACAATGGTTGGCAGGTTGGCACGAGACAATCACAAGAATTCTCTGTCTCAGAAAACACACAAACTCCCCTTCCTTGGGACTCTTCCCAGAACAGCCAAACAAATGCCAATCATGCCTTTCTCCAACTCCATAACCAGGTGGGCCTCCAGGGCAATTTCAGCACATCTGGTCCTTTCCCTGGGGCCATGGCCTTTAAGTTGAATTGGTTAAATTGAGTTGAGGGTAGACACCTGGAGAGGCAGATGCTGCTGCCAGGCATATCCCACTAGCACCCCCCCCCAAAAAAAAAACATGACAGCTATAGAAATGACAATACAAACCCCATGTGTCTACCATGGACTCACTGTTAAACACTCAACACCACACCACACTCCTGCAGTGGGGTGGCTTCCTTCAAAGCAATTCCTCTGAGAGGCTAAACATGTATTCCAATAAGGTTGCTGCTTATAGACATGAAATGACTGCCCTTAGATCTGTGGTACATTCATTGGATTTCTGTAACTTTTTTTTTACCTGAGAAGCCAGAGATTGCTACACAAACCATTCTGTGTTTTCTGCATATTGTGTGTTTCAGCTGGGTCTCAACACACACACACACACATACACACACACACACACACACACACAGATTAAGAATCATTTCTTTAGGGGGTGAATCTTGATTTAAAAACACCTAAAAGCCTTTGGGCCTCAGATCTCATGATTAAACTGGATACCATGTAAGATCCAAAAACGCAACGACCCTCAGTTAATGAGATAATGTCACATGGCTTGTAAACTGGTTCTGAAGCAAATGAATTCCAGAAAAGTCATCTCAGATGTGTTTTGAGTAGTTTCCCTTTGAAATAAACGTCTAGTCCCATCTAGGTTACTGATTTCAAAAGAGAAAAAAAAATGCATTCCAAATCTTATTTAAAACTAAACAGTCGTAATTCTGTCTAATTGACCAGATTACTGACTACATGCAGAATAATATTTCCCCCTGAAAAAAATCATCATCTACATCCCTTACATTTGTCTATATTTAGCTGTTTACCCAGCACCCTTCAGTCAAGAGGTAGTTGTTTCTCACAATAACCCCATGAGGCTGTCCCTCATCATAGTTGACTTCTATATCTGAGCTTTGGGCTCACACTTGACAAGTCTCCTTGGATTTGAAACCCATCACTGGTAAACATATGGAAAAGTAATGCAACTAGTCGATCCCTCTGGTTTACCCTCCACCCTATCCATTCAAGAAGTTGCTTTCTATCTCACTTAGATATTGATATAGTTACACACAGGTACACACACAGAGATTGTCCACCAATGTGTATTTTCAGGACTCTTTTTTTCTATGATATTTCAGGACCTATTCCCCAGCCTGCCACCTTTATCAAGCAGATAACCTAAGGGAGAGGGGTGGAGAGTCACCAGAGACCTGTTCCAGGGGCCTCACCCCACGTGTAAATGAATGCTCCCCGGGGAACCCCGCCTCTCTGGTCATTTTCGGCCACTTCATATCCACATACATCTCTTCTGATAAGAATTCCCACCAATCAGCTAACTCCTCCAGGCAGTTCACAGCAGAAAGCTACAGCTACCCCCCACCCCCTGGAGATCAGGTTAAGTTCCATGAGCACCTGACAAACCCTAGTTTTTCCAGATCTACTTCCTAGGGGAGGGAGATTGGGTGACTGATGGGACATTGGATGACAAGTTGGGACTTCTGGGATCCTCTCCTTGGTAAGATATATTGCAAGGCAAGGTCCAGAGAGGATCAGCAAATCCTGATCTGCAAATACTCTGAAGACCTCAACCCAGTACCTAGACCTGGGTGGCTTGGGGAGTGGCCCGGAATAAATGTGGGTAGCTGGTTTTGACCCATGACACACTTGATATCTAAAGGCGATTTGGGTTTGAATAGTGAACACTGCAGCAGTGAATTATTCAATATGTTTCAATGTTCTTAAGAACTATTCCTTTGTTCTGTCCCCATAACTATTATTCCAGAGCTGGAGCCTCTACCCTCACCTCCATTATTTATGACAGCTCCATAGTGGGCTTCCATTTCTTGCCCATTTCTGCCAAGTGCACCTCTTTTAAAATCTCTAACCATATTTTTCTCCTGGTTAGAATCTTTTAGTGGATCCTCAGGCTTAGAGAATAGAGCTCGAAGTCCTAAACTTCATATTTAAGGTCCAGTAGAATCTAGCCTCCATTTGCCAGAGAGGCAGGATGCTTAGTGGTTAAATGTACAGGATTTGGGCTGGTTTCAATACCAGTTCTATCACTTGTTGGTTGTGCAACCTCAGCAAATGACTAAATTCTAAATCTCTGTTTCCTTATGAGTAACAAGCATAATAGTAATAATTCTTCATCTGGTTGTTGTAAGGATTAAATGAGATAATATAAGGCAAATATCACATTCCAGTCCCTCACACATTAAATAAGAATATAATACATTTTATATCCATCATCATTGCTTTTCAGCTCTCTCCCTCCCCAATTCAGTTGCAGCTAAACTGATACAAAATTTAATCTTTTGTATTCTTGATTCACACTTATGCTCACTCTATGATTTTTAGCTGTCCTTAGCCCCTTAAAAATTATTTTTCTTTGCTGGGTGTCGTGGCGCACACCTATAATCCCAGTGATACAGGAGGCTAAGGCAGGATGATAGACATTTTGAGGCCAGCCTCAGCAACTTAGGGAGGCCCTAAGCCACTTAGCAAGACCCTGTCTCAAAATTTAAAAATTAGGGGATTGGGTTGTGGCTCAGCGGTAGATGCTTGCCTAGCATGTGTGAGGCACTTGGTTCAATCTTGAGCACCCCATAAAAGTAAATAAAGGTCTAAAAAATTTTTTTAAAGGCTGGGTAATGTGGCTCAGTGGTTAAGCATCCCGGGGTTCAAATTCCTGGTACAAAAAAAAAAAAAAAACAAAACACAGAAATTACTTTTCTTAGCCTTGTGACCCCTCCAAATTACACATATCCCTCAAGGCCCCGCTGCCATATCACCTATTTCACAGGCATTTTCTGTGTTCTCTTTCCTTTAAACTTTTAAAACATATTTATTGCCTCTATTATTTACAAATCTTTTTTTTTTGGCAAGTTCATATAATTTTATTAAAATGCATGTGTCTGTTTTAGCTCTTTATTCTAGTCATAAATTATAACTCTTTTTTCAATATTTAGTTTTTACTTATAGGTGGACACAATGTCTTTATTTTACTTTATGTGGTGCTGAGGATCGAACCCAGTGCCTCATGCATGCTAGGCGAATGCTCTACCTCTGAGCCACAACCCCAGCCCATAAATTACAACTCTTGTTATTGATTTTTATACAGTTTCTTCAGTTTCTTTTTTCTACCAAGGACCATGTGCTGGGCTGTTCTGAACCCCACATTTTTCCCCCAACATTTTATTGTGAAAAATCTAAAACACACGGGAAATTAAACTAACTGTACAGGGAACCTTCTTCTACCCACCACCTAGATTCTACAATTAATATTTTATCATCCTTCTTTTATCTCATATCTATTCAACATCTCACTTAATTCTCCCATGCATCCAACAATCCAGCTCATTTTTTTTCATGCATTTTGTCATGAGTTTCAGACATCAATACACTCCACAAGTCTTACCCACACATCAGTTTTATCTAATAAGAACTTTGAAGATGATCTAGGTCATCCCTGATTATGTAGAGTTTAAAAAACGAATGGCCCGTGATATTAAACCGTGAGCCTAATGGTAAATCAATGACTGTACTGATCAACTAGTATGTGCCTTGTATTCTTCTACGTCCTGGGAATGTAGTGATAAACAAAACGGATAAAGGTTTTTGCTATCATGGAATTGATGACTTACATGAAGAAGATAGTTATTGAACAGATCATTATAAAGAGTTAAATAATAAAGTACATGGGGAACCCCAACTAAGTCTGGCTGATTAGAAAAGGAATTCTGAGAGGGGATCATTCAAAAATATAAGAGCATTCCCCAAAACATAAACACGGAGCCTTATTGGTGTAGACCTCCATATGTTGTCATGCGTAACAATCATCTCTTTATTTTCTGCATGGGTGACTGGAGTATGGAATTATTATTTATACTCATAAAAAAAGATGCATCACAAGCTCCTGCAGAAGATACAGATGCTCAGAGGTACTATTGAACACTTATGTGGAAGAATATGGTGGTGGCAGGCTGAGCCCAGTAGTTAAAACTGTGAACTGGAAATGTGGGCCTCTGAATAGCTGGGCAGAGATACCTGAGGTTAGACTACAGGAAGAACAGGAGCTCAGGTAAACGAGACCCTAGACTCACAGGAAGTGTGGCTTAGCAAAGAACTCTCCACATGAAGATTTCGTAAAGAGTGGCTCCTGAGCTGGATTTTGCAATTTCTTAACAGGGTGAGTACAAATGAATGAAATGTGGCTTTGACTTAGGAGATTTCTACAAAGTTCTCCTGATGAATGATTCAATAATTTCACAGTTTTTCTTCCAAGTTGGTTCTATGGGAATCTGTCTCACCCTTCCAAAGTAAAGAAATGTGTCCATAGCTGGTCTCAAGTTGGGGAAGCCAAGTCAAGAGATTGACTGAATCTCTAGTCATGCTTTAGATCTGAGCTTCACACCACCAAAGCCATATTTTGGCCACTAGGCTACATCAATCCATCAGCTAGACATGTTCCAACAGGATCCTTATTACTAAGACTGCCATTCCAAAAGGCATTGTTCTATTTAAAGAGACTGGCTTTCTCATTTCTTTTCTTTTATTCATTTTGCATTTGGTAAATACACCATTTGGAGAAAAAAAAACCCAAAACTTGCTGAATGAATGGATGTCATTAGCAGTGAATAATATGACTGCTCACAATAATTCACTGTATTTTCTTATAAATAGTTGATACATCACCACCCACTGCCAAGAGATTTGCTTTCCTGTCCCCCCAGCATGGGGCTTGATTAGGGGATCTTCTTCAGCCAAAAACATGAAAATGGACAGAATTATTCCATAAGCGCCTAAGTACCATCTCACTTAATTCTCCCACTATAACAAAAATGGCCAAAATGGGGCCTCAAAGTAGAACAAGAGATATAACAGAACCATTTCGAGTTTGCAGCTGCCAACATTTAACCTACGTGGCAAATGGCTTATGTGGTAAGCCATTGGTATTTGAGAGTTGTTTATTATCATACCACAGCTGACTGATAAATATCAACAAAAATATATTAAAGACAGAGCTTCCTGGAGTTTTGCCTCAAGTGCATGAGATTCCTCAAAAAGCTAGTTTGGGGACTGGGTTATTGCAACAGTGCAAGCAGATGGCTTTGGAAATTAAAGGAGAGTAATTCACGTGAATGAGGATAGTATTTTTAAAAAGGCATGAAATCAGTATGGGAAGTGGTAATGGTGTTTCTTTCTCTTTGGCTTTCCGAAATCGTTGTATTCTTTTATTACCTCTTCTTGGGTTGTCAAGATGATCTTTGTTAAACTTTGGAGTTTGGCTTCTCCCAGAAAAAGCCATGACCTTTTGAAATAACATTACTGAAAGATAAGATGACTTTTATTTCCACCCCAGTAATGAGAATTGAAACCAGAGACACTCTTCCACTGAGCTCCATCCCCAGCCCTTTCTATTTTTCTTTCTTTTTTTTTTTTTTTTTTTTTTTTTTTGAGAAAGGATCTCGCTAAATTGCTAAAGCTGGCCTTGAGTTTGTGATCCTTCTGCCTCAGCCTCCCAAGTCACTGGGATTACAGGCATGTGCTACCATGCCTAGGTGAGGTTGCTTTTAATATCTGACAAAGCTCTTTCAAGCACCCTGATTAAAAATAAGTCTTTCTTTCAAAAAAGGAGAGAGAGAGGAGAGAGAGAGAGAGAGGAAGGGAGAGAGGAAGATAGAAATCAGCAGGCTTTCTTGATTTTGAGGGGGAGTAGTAGTGCTGGGAATAGGTCCCAGGGCCCCCTGTAGGCTAAGCACGTGCTCTACCACTGAGCTATTCCAGCCCAGGCTCTCTTGATTTTTATCTGAAAATATGGCTATACGGATTTATCATACAATAAAACTGGATCAGGAACAACCGTAGGAAGAACCCAACCTGTGGAGTTGAAGGATAACCCAGGAATGAATGGCTTGTACCACATCTACTGAACTTTGAGCGGACTAACCAAAAATGTAGCCAGAATGGAAAGAGATCCATTCTAGCACAAGCAAATCAACCTGGATTTCCAACTTCTTATTAATTGGGCCACCAGATTGGTCTCTTTGATGTTGCTCTTTTCAAAAGCAAAGATTGCCTTTGTTCCAAACGGGGAATTATATTCTTGCAACGTTCTTGCTTCTCCCAGATCTTCTTCCCCCATCCTTTCTAAAAAGTTAGGCCAGATAAAGCCTAAAGCATCGCTTTCATCATAACCCATACCTGACTCACATACCCAGGATAGTTCCCTGCTGCCTAGAGCACAAAAGGCAATCTGGAGCTTGTCTTCAAGGCCTTCTGCAAACAAAACCCAAGGCACAGTTTGAGCTTCCTACTATATAAGTGTACCCCAGACTGATGGTCTACTCAGTGCTCCCCAAATATAACTTGTCATTTGTCTTTTCCTATCTATTCAGCTCTGTTTATGAGGTCAGAGATGTGCTCTCTCTATTCCTTGTCCAAATAATTCCACCCTTCAAGACCCTCCCATGTTTTACCAGGAAATTATGTCTCTCTCTCTCTCTCTCTCTCTCTCTCTCTCACACACACACACACACACACACACACACACACCCCTGTCATTTTGCCTACAGAGTGTCTCCACTTAAGTGGTACTAACACACAAAAATGAGAAGATGCTTTTAACATTGCATCAAATTTCTCTCTATTTATAGAGGAAAAAAAAGAGCAATTGATGTCAAAGGGAAATGTTTATGTTTATAAAGATCCTAGGGTAAAAATAACAGCGATTATCTAATATTGAAAACTAGAAAATTTATTTAGTAGTCAACATACAGGACATACGAATAATCATATGAGCTATTCTGAATATTCATGAGCTCTTTCTGACTATACACTGGCAAAGGGTCCTGGTCCTGCTAACACAGAGAACACAGGCCAGCACAGGCTTTTTGGAACCCCTTATTATCTAACTTAAAGAAGCCAAAGAAACATAATTTGTGATTATAACTAGCATGAGCAGAAGGTAAAAAGGTAATCTTTACATTCTAGCCCATTCCATAAGGCCAGATTTTAAACCAAGGTGCAAACTAAGTTGGCTTTCGTTTAATTAGACTTTAGGGACAAAAGCAAACACCAAAATCACCTCTCTAAGGTAATGGCTACTGCCCAAGCAATCTTCTTGACACCTGGAATTTCATTGAAAGTCAGTTCTCAGCACATCTAGTAAGCTTTCAAAGCTGGGGAAATTCACATTGTCTGGTAAAAATCTCTAAGTCATAAATGGTGTTTTTTGTACAGCAGTCTTCAAACTTTACCTTTTGAGAAGGCAACACTTTTAAAATTTTGGAACATAAATGTGAAATACAAGATGTAGGAAATTTATCCTGATTAATCAGGCCCGTTACTGAGCTGATCTCTCTATTGTCCCTTTACCCCAGAGTGGTCCTGTGTCCCTTCCAGGGAAAACTGAGTCTCTAACAAACAGTTTATACGGGTCTCATCCAAACATTCGATGTGGCCAACATCTCTGTCTTTAAATATAAGATTCTAGGCTTCCTGCTTAGTTAAATCTGAGCTAATCCCCGCACAGCAGCACGCTCCTCTCATCTTAGTAGCTAGGGAGGCTGAGGCAGGAGGATGGCAGGTTCAAGGCCAGCCTCAGCAACTTAACAAGGACCTAAGCAACTTAGCAAGGACCCTGTCTCAAAATAAAAAAATAAAAAGGGCTAGGGATGTAGCTCAGTAATAAAAAGCCCCTGGGTTCAATCCCTGGTACCAAAAAAAAAAAAAAATCTGAGCAAGCTGCTTAAATTGAAATCCACCTGGGATTCCTGCACAGAGCAGGAAGCTTCAACAGATAGTACCATGCGTCATGCCTGCCAGAGCGCTCCATCTGTAATGAGGGGACAGGCTCCGTGTCAGCCTCTGGACCAGTGCCCACTGCCTCCAGCCCAGTGAAGACAGGGTGGGAGGGGTTCCTCAGAGAGCACCTTGGAAAATGGGATTGGGCACCTAGGCAGTATCTTTATCCTCACAATTGCTCCAAGCCTCCGGGCTGCGGGCTGCTTGAACTACCCTTTTAATTAAAAGAGTTACCCTAAGTGATAGGATCAATCTAATTAAAAATTACAAAGTCTAAGGATAGAGAATATTAAAAAATGTTTTTCATACATTGCCATTTTACCACCAACGCCCCTCCCAGCTCTCTCCTCTCATCTATGAGGAAGTCTAAAGACTTCAATAGGTTAGATTGTTCTGGAACAGGGCAAGAGGGAGCCTGGAGGGAAGAAGCGTTTGAGGGGCATTGTGGGAAGAAAGATTTCCTCAAGCCAAGTTCCACATGCACTAAGACCGGTGATGGGGACAAGAACTGGTGGGAAAATCCAGCTTCTTCCTAGTGTTTTTTTCCAGAGCCTGTTGGATACCCCAGGCCAGGGTAAGTCGGCCTGACTTAGGCGCTGTTGCCCCAGGGCTGTGAGACAGATGGATAGGAAGACAAAACTTTATATGAAAGGAAGGGTTTCATTTAAAAATCAGTTGGCCCTCCTTATCTATGGGTTCCACATCAACTGTCGCAGGAAAGCCAGGAGTTGAAACTCCAAACTTCAATTCTTGTTCCAAAGAAAGAAAAAAAAATTTTTCTTTTTTTTTTTTTTGTACCAGAGATTGAACCCAGCAGCACTCAACCACTGAGCCCCATCCCTAGCCCTATTTTGTATTTTATTTAGAGACAGGGTCTCACTGAGTTGCTTAGGTCCTCACTGTTGCTGAGGCTGGCTTTGAACGGGAGATCCTCCTGCCTCAGTCTCCTGTGCCACTGGGATGACAGGCATGTGCCAACATGCCCCACCCTGATGAAAGAAAATTTAAAGTCAGACACCACAAGTTATGGAAGAGAATTTTATTATAGGAGAAAGTAAAATAAAAGCAAAGTGGGGTGTAAGCAGAGAGCACTCTTAAGAGACGGAGAGTGGGTCGTCTCCAAGATCGACAAAGGAGACGATGCTGTCTCCATATTTATTACTGTTTTATGGTTGACTTGAAAACTGGGGTCCTCCTTCAGCAACCAATCAGTTCAACTCCTCCTGTTGGGTGGTGGAGTTTTCGCTCTTAGTTGGTCCTCTCCAGAACTGTCATGGTGGCCATCCTATTGAGGGGGACATCATCTACAATCCCATGTTAATGTGGGCACTGGGATCAATGGCCGGTCAGAGGTTACCTTTGTGTGCCTGCACTACTAAAGGAATCTTCCTTCCCAGACACATAGAGACACCTATACCCATAATTCCTAGCTTCACACCAACCTCAGTAGACCCTGTCAAGAATTAGTTCCATTAATCCTTTCCTCTTGACATGTTTTCCAATTAGGTCCCTTGCTTTGGTTTATTTTCTACAGATTAACTGCCACCATTTGATGTCTCATCCACTCTGAGGGTAGTTTAAAGATGACCCTAAAGTAATTTAAAGAACCTTTGTGACCTTACCACGCATGGCTCATTGCTTGCTACCACCTAACATGACAACTACGCATTGTTGTGGACGTAGGCCTAGACAGTTACATCTGTACTGAATGGGTTCAGACCTCCTTGCTTGTCATAATTCCCTAAATGATTCAGTAAAATCAACCCTCCAGAGGAAAAATAGGAATTAAAAAGAAATTCAACACTGGACTTTTTGTAGACATGTACCAGCCCATGGGTAAAATGTCCCAAGGTGCCATTTACATGGTATTAGGTATTACAAGTCATGTAGAAATGATTCCAAGTATACAGGAGGATATATATATATATATATGATACATGCAAATACTACACCATTTTTTATGGGGGACTTGAGCATTTATGATGCTGGCATACATAGGGGTCCCAGAACCAATCTCCCTTGGGTACTGTATAGTATATACTGTATTTAAATATAATATAAGTGGGGGTTGTAGTGCATGCCTATAATCCCAGCAGCTCTGGAGGCTGAGGCAGGAGGATTGCAAGTTCAAGGCCAGCCTCAGCAACTTTAGCAAGGCCCTGAGCAACTCAGCGAGACCCTGTCTCTAAATAAAATATGAAAAAAGGACTGAGGATGTGGCTCTGTGGTTATGCGCCCTTGGGTTCAATCCCCAGTATTCAAGATAGATAGCTAGCTAAATAAATAAATAATAAAGCAAGCAAGGATCAGGTGATGACACTATGACTGAATAAGGGTGTAGCTGCTAGAGCCCAAACTGAACAACCAACTTTGAGTTTGGGGCAGTTATGTACCAGCCCACCTGTAAAATGCCACAAAGTGCCACATGTGTGCTCCTACATCAGAAAGCACAGGAAGAGAACAGCGCTCCTGAGAATGCTCAGGATCCCTCAGAACATGGAACTCGTGCAACACAGAATTGAACCAGGAAACGAATCTGTCAACACCAAGCCACTTTGCTTCTGAATTCTGCTGCTAGTGGTAACGCTCTTCCAACTATGATGGCTTGTGACTTAAGATGCCGCAACAAGGTGTTGGCCTAGGGGATTTCAACTTACCAGTGTCTGAGCAGGAGTGAGTTTGGCCTCCTTGTGAGAAAGCTTGTAAGAGCTCTTCTGAAACTGAGGTGCTCACAGATCTTGCATTCATTGCAAATGGTGGGTCTTCAAGTACCACTTCTCAGATCATGTCGCCAGTCCCCTGAAAATAGTGGTCATAACATAACTCCCCTCACTGGACCAAAACAGTGAGTGATTTTTTTTTTAAAATTTTGTTTTTAAATCCTGGGATTGAACCTCAGGGTGCTCTACCACTGAGCTACCTCCAAGCCCTTTCTTATTTATTTGTTTGATTTTTGATACTAGGGATTAAACCCAAGGGGCCCTTTATCACTGAGACACATCCCCAGCCCATTTTTATTTTGAGAGAGTCTCCCTGAGTTGCTTAGTCTGGCCTCAAACTTGTGATTCCCCCTGCTTCAACTCCCCAAGTTACTGCAATGTGACAGGCATATGCCACCTCACCTGACTCCCCCCTTTTTTTTAAATATAAAATTTTCTTTTATTTTGAGATAGGAGCTCAATAAACTGTAAGTTGCTGAGGCTGGCCTCGAACTTGAGATCCTGCTGCGTCAGCCACCTGAGTCACTGGGATAATAGACGCTCCAAGCCAGATCCAGCTCCATGTGTGCCCCCAACAGATAACAGTGTCATATGCCAGTAGCTGGATGAAGTGACAGCCAGTGGTAGCCATGGAAGCAGGGGCTCTGCTTGGTAATGGACAAAGCTGATTTCGGTCTCCCCAACTTGAACTACTCCACTTCATCTTAATCTCACTTCAAGAAGTTTTCTGCTCATTCAGCTGAACTCACCCCCACCCTGCCCTGTAGTCTTAGGTGTGTACAGAATGAAGACACTGGCTTTCTCAGAGAGCCGTGAAAATCTTTCTAAAAAGAGGAAACAATTATTAAAAGCAAAAAAAAAAAAAAAATTGTTTTTTTTTTTTTTTTCAATTTGCATTACAGTAATAGAATCTTAGAACTGGAAGGAATTTCAGAGGGCATCCAGCCCCAAGGTACCTGTCACAAACTTGGCGTGCAGTTTGCATGAGACGTGCAAAAGTACCCACAGATAAATATAAAACTTCATGCCTTCCAATTGGATTATTTCAAATTTTGCAATATTGCAAAGGCACACCAGGATAAAAAGAAAAATAAAAGGCCCGGGTTATTTATAATATTGGAAATATATCAATCGAAGAGCTTTGGGATCAAAGGAGAAATGCAAAATGGAACTGCAGAATTTCAAGAAAATAATGATCTTAAAAACAGATATAGCAGAACATCAGTCATACAGTTAAGCAATGCTGAACTAGCAGTATTAAATACCTATTTTAATAAATACTAAAATAAGTGAATTATGTGTGCAGCCAAAAGTATTAAAATAACCCATGCAAAGGAAGCAGAAAGAAATCAGAAAAGATAAAAGGAAAACTTAATGAGATTAAAACACTAACACAGAAAGCTGATTTGATTGGAAAAATTAAAAATAATGGCCAACCTAGCTTTTTTTTTTTAAAAAAAAAAAAAAAAGGAGAAAGATACCAAATAAGAAATGGCAAGAGATTGTCAAAAGGTAATTTTAGCCAGGTGTGGTGGTGCACACCTGTAATCCCAGTGACTCAAGAGGCTGAGGCAGGAGGATCACAAGTTCGAGGCCAGCTACAGCAATTGAGTGAGACCCTGTCTCAAAATAAAAAAATTAAAAGGGCTGGGGATGTAGCTCAGTGGTTAAGCACTCCTGAATTCAATCTCTACTACCCCCCAAAAAAGATAATTTTAAAAATCACAATGCTATACAAGTATATTTTAAAGATCTACGTGAGATAACTATGTTGATAGGTCTGGTATTGTGATAGCTCCAGCTTTACTTCTCTCATTTAGATTTGCTTCGACTCTTCTGGGCCTCTTATTTTTTCAAATGAATTTCATCATTGTTTTCTCTATTTCTATGAAGAACAACATCATTGAAATTTTAATAGGAATTGCATTAAATCTGTATAGCACTTTTGGTAGTATGGCCATTTGGATAATAACTCTACCTATCCAAGAACAGGGGAGATCTTTTCATCTTCTAAGGTTTCCTTCAATTTCTTTAGTGGTTTATAGTTTTCATGGTAGAGGTTTTTCAACTCTTTCGTTAGATTGAGTCCCGTGTGTGTGTGTGTGTGTGTGTGTGTGTGTGTGTTATTTTTTGAAGCTGTTGTAAATCCGATAGTTTTCCTAATTTCTCTTTCAGCTGATTCATCATTGGTACACAGGAATGCAATTGATTTATGGGTGTTAATTTTATATTTTGTTACTTTGCTGAATTTGTGTATGACTTCTAGAAGCTTTCTAGTGGAGTTTTTTTGGGTCTTCTACATATAGGATCCTGTCATTGGCCAATAGAGGTAGCTTGAGCTCTTCTTTTCCTATTTGTATCCCTTTAATTTCTTTCTTTTGTCTAAATGCTCTGGCTAGAATTTCAAGGACTATGTTGATTAGAATTGGTGAAAGAGGGCATCCCTGTCTTGTTCCACTTTTTAGAGGGAATGCTTTCAGATTTTCTCCACTTAGAATGATGATGGCCTTGGGTTTAACAGAGATAGCTTTTACAATGTTGAGGTATGTCCCTACTATCCCTAGTTTTTCTAGTGTTTTGAACATGAAAGGGTGCTGTATTTTGTCTAATGCTTTTTCTGTGTCTATTGAGATAATCATATGATTCTTGTCTTTAAGTCTATTGATGTGATGAATTACATTTATTGATTTCCATATGTTGAACCAATCTTATATCCCTGGGATGAACCCCCACTTGATCATGGTACACCATCTTTTTAATGTGTTTTTGCATGTGATTTGCCAGTATCTTATAAAGAATTTTTGCATCCACGTTCATCAGGGATATTGGTCTGAAGTTTCTTTTCTTGATGTGTCTTTATCTGGTTTTGGTATCAGGGTGATATGAGCTTCATAGAATGAGCTTGGAAGGGTTTTCACCTTTGATATTTTATGGAATAATTTGAGGTGGGTTGGTATTAGTTCTTCTTTGAAGGTCTGGTAGAACTCAGCTGAATCCATCTGGTTCTGTGGTCCTGGGCTTTTCTTTGTTGGTAGGCTTTAAAAAAAATTTAGGACAATATATAATATATTGTCCAAAGAATCAAACCTAGTGCCTCACACATGGTAGGCAAGCACTCCACCACTAAGCCACAACTCCAGCCCCTGTTGATGGGCTTTTGATGCCATCTTCAATTTCATTGCTTGAAATTGATCTCTTTAAATTTTCTGTGTCCTCTCGGTTCAATTTGGGTAGGTTATAGGTCTCTAGAAATTTGTTGGCGTCTTCAAGATTTTCAATTTTATTGGAATATATTTTTTTCAGAATAGTTTCTGAGTATCTTCTCTATTTCAATGATGTCTGTGGTGCTATTTCCTTTTTCATCAAGAATTTTAGAAATTTGAGTTTTATTCCTCTTGGTTAGCTTGGCTAAGGGTTTATCAATCTTATTTATTTTTTCAAAGAACCAACTGTTTGAATCACTGATTTAAAAAAAAATTTTTTTGTAGTTGTTTTAATTTCATTGATTTGGGCTCTGATTTTAATTAGTTCCTGTCTTCTACTGCTTTTGGTGTTGATTTGTTCTTTTTCTAGGGCCCTGAGATGTAATGTTAGGTTATTGCTATGGTGACCTTCTATTCTTTTAATGAATGAGTTCAGTGCTTTTAACTTTCCTCTTTTAATTGCCCTCAAAGTGTCCCAGAGATTTTGATATACTGTGTCACACTATTCTCGTTCACCTCTAGGTATTAAATTGTTTTGTCACCCTTGTCAAAACTCAGCTGACCTTTCTGAGTTTTCCAGTCATTTCTACATGTTCACATCAAAAGGGGTACACCAAAATGTCAATTTATGTTCGCGTGTTAATGGAAAGTCATTATATTACTCAAACTCTTCTTCTGTTAGCTCAGGGATTAATGTCTTTGTTGAGTTTGATGCTTCCATATCATGCTGTTAATTTTTTTTTTTTTTTGTACCGGGGATTGAACCCAGGGGTATTTAACCACTGAGCCATATTCCCATCCCCTTTTTTAAAATATTTTATTTAGAGACAGTGTCTCCCTGTGTTGCTTAGGGCCTTAATAAATTGCTGAGGCTGGCCTTGAACTAGCAATCCTCCTGCCTCAACCTCCTGAACCGCTGGGATTATAGGTATGCACCACCATGCCAAGCCTCATGCTATTAATTTTCCTCAGATATCTTTGTTTTTTTGTGTGTTTGTGAGCTTACCCATGTTTGAGATTCCTTGTTTGAATGCTTTTTCTGTTTGCCATCTTCTAATTCAGGGGACACACACACACACATACAATTGTCCCTTGGTATCTAGGACCACCCCCTACAGATATAAAAGCTGCAGATTTTCAATTCCCTTATATAAAATGACACAATAATCATATATACCCCACATAATCCTTCCACAAACTTTTAATCATCTCTAAATTATATTACCTAACTCAATATAAATGTTGTATAAATAGCTATTATGCTGTATTGTTTAGAGAATAATGACAAGAGAAAAAGTCTGTACCTATTCAGTTTTGATGCAATTTTTATTGTTTTAATATTTCTGATCCACTGTTGGTTGAATCTACAGATGAAGAACCTGGGGATAGGGAGGGCCAACTGTATATATTCTGACCATTCTGTTTCTCTAGAGAAAACTGGCTAGTAAACAAGATTTTTTTTATCAGGGAAATGGTTGATATTTATCAAGAAGGCATTTTATCAAGACATGGAGAGTACAAAGAATGCCATTATATACTTTGGAGCCTCCAGTTATGAATACTGGATCTCATTGACTGCAAATCATTGATCTCAGGACCCAGCATCGTGCTTTGACATAACTGAAGTACCTTAAATATTTACAGAATGATTGAGAAACATGAAGTTTTTATAAGAAAGTCATTCTCCAAACTTGATGGTACATTAGAATCATTTGGATCCCAGGACCTCACCGTCAGGATTTTAGATTCCCTAAGTCTATCTAGAAGGAATGTAAGAAATAGAGTTTTTACAAACACTTCCCTAGTGATTCTGCTGAGCATACAGTTTTGGCAATTTTAAAGCCATTCCTGGAGTTTTTAGTTTTATATGCTGATTTTAAAAAAAATGGTTGGTTTCCACTTATGTTTCTGTGCATTTATAATAATCATCAGAATTTATTTAGCATCTTAGTATTTTTTTTTGCTTACAAAGGAATTTTATATAATTCTCTTGTTTGGATCCCCTCACAAAGTCTCATACTCTACATGTTATTAACTAAGTCTAAAGTAAAAGAAAAACTAATATTTATTGTATTAATTCCAAAGCTGTGCTAAGAGATTTAACTTAAATTATCTCATTTAATCTTTAGAATGGCCCTCCTTAAATTATTCTTGCCCTCATGCTTTTTGCCAGAGGCTCAAAGACCTTAAGTGACTTGTCAAGGAACATGTAGCTGATAAGTCCCAAACTGGAATTTGAGATGGTAAAATAGTTTAGAAGTAGAGCTCCAGGATCAATAAGCTTGGGTTTAATTCTCGGTTTTGTGGATTAAAAAATGTGTAGACACAGTCCAAGTTACTTACTGTTTCCAATCCTTGGTTTCCTATCTGTAAATGGGTCATCATAATACCATCTGCTACACAAATTCATTGCTAAGATTTGTTACTGTAAGATATACAAAGAGCTTTGTGTACTGCTCCCCAAAACCTGGTAAATTCTCATAAATGTTCATTGTTATTATTATTAGGTTTTAACTCCAAAGCCTACACTTGTTCCATCATATTGGCTTATCTCCATAAAAGAATGTGATAAAGTAAGATATATATCCTGCTGTTGGCACTTCATTATTTATGAATTGTTAACTCTAAAGTCCTAAGTTAAATAACTTTCATTGCAGCAAATTATTTCATGAATGTACTTTGCTTTTTGTTACAAATGGATCATTAATATTTTCTAGCTAACAGTTGTTTAAATGCTTTGTTATACTTTTGTTGTGTCTATGAGTTTATTTCCGGATTCACTTTTTTTTTTGGCCCATGATTTATATAGGTCTATCCATCTGCCAATCCCACACTGTACTGATTATTGTATCTCTAGAGTAAGCCCTTGAAGTCAGGTAATTTTTCTAGTTTGTTTTGGCTAGTCTAGATCCTCTTTATTTTCATATCATTTTTTGATTCAGCTTATCAGTTTCCTTTTTTTTTAAAAAAAAAGACTCTGATTTGGATTATGTTGAATTTACAGATTGAGCCTTTTAATCCACGAACATGATTTCGCTCATCATTTAATTTGATCTTTAGTTTTTTTTAGACACCTTTCTAGTTTTCATTGTATAGATCTTGTGCATATTTTGTAAAATTTTTTCCTCAATAATTTTTGTTTGGGGATGTTTCTATGAATATATTAAAACTTGGGCTGGGGTCATGGCTCAGTGGTAGAGCACTTGCCTAGCATGTGTGAGGCACCGGGTTCTTTCCTTAGTACCACATTAAAAAAATAAATAAAGTTATTACAACTACAAATATTGAAACAAAACAAATAGAAATTCTGGAACTGAAAAGTCCAATAGATTAAAAAAAATCAAATTCAGTACAGTAAGAACTGAACACAAGATTTAAACAAGCAAATAACAAAATCAACTACTATGAAGATAAGGCGGTTGAAATAATTCAGTTTGCAGAATAGAAAAAAAAATAATGAAAAATGAGCAGACCTGGAGGACCTAGGAGATATCAAAAAACCAATATAGCATCATGGGAATTTCTCAAGGAAGAAAAAAATATTAAATAGATCATGGCCATATCTTCTCAAATTTGACCAAAGACATGAATCTAATCATCAAACTCCAAGCAAAGTAAACTCAAAAGGTTCACCAGAGAAGCAAGAGAGGGACAACTTGTCCACATACAAGGGATCCTCAGTAAGATTAAGAATTAATTTCTCATCAGAAACTCTGGGTGCTAGAAGACAGCGGGATAACAGATTTAAAGGCCTGAAAGAAAAAGAAAAAACAAACTGCCACCCAAGACTTCTATTAAGATTTCTATTCCTCCCCCAAAAAATGATCCGTCAAGAATAAGAAAGAGTGCAACCTCTTAGATAAACAGTGGCCAAAGGGGTTTGTTATTAGGACTCCTTCCCTATGAGAAATGGTAAAGGGAATCCAGATCAAAGGACATTAGACATCAACTCAAAGCCACATGAAGAAAAGGACTTGGGTTTAATTCATAGATCATAAATCAAAGATAAACGTGGGTTTATTTTCATAGGTAAAGATAAAACCCAGTGTTATTTTACTTGTGCTTTATAGCTCTTCTTTTTTTCTATATGATTTCAAAGGCAAATGCATAAAACAACTACTTAAATCCATGCTCATGGCACACATGTATAAAGATATCATTGGTGATGGTAACTATCATAAAGGCTGAAGAATGAAGATATATAGGATCAGAGTATTTGTATGCTCCTAAAATTAAGTCAGCATTATTCGAACAAGGTTGTTGTAAGCTTAAGATGTGAAGAGTAATCTCCAAATGAGCCCATGACTTAAAAATAGAGAGAAAAGGAAAGATGAGGGAGTCAAAATAGTATGTTGCAAAAAAAATAATCCAAAATAATGAAATGTCATTAATAAAGGTAATTGAGGAACAACAACGAAAAGAACATATAGAAGACAAATAACTAAGAAGCAAAAGTATGTCCTATGTCCTGTTTGTCCTTCTTTATCAATAATTACATAAAAGGATTTAACTCTACAATTAAAAGGTCAAGATTGACATAATGGAGTTAAAAATATGATCCATTTACATTTTGTCTACAAGAGACACACATACCAAAGAGAAGAGTTTGAAAGTAAGTTATGGAGAAAGATATTACATGCAGACAGTCACCAAAAGAGAATTGAGGAATTATTACCAGACAACATAGATTTTAAGTCAAAAAAGTTCACAGAAAATGAAGAAGGGCATTATATATTGATAAAAGTTCAATCCTTCAAGGAGACATAATAATCTATGTGTCTACCAATGAGCCTCAAAGTTCATATAAAGCAAAGATGGATGGAATTGAAGGGAAAAATTGACAGTCCCATAATAATAGTTGCAGATTTTAATAACCCACTTTCAATAATGGATAGTACAACCCCACACACAAAATAATAATAATAAGGAAACGAAGGTTTTGAACAACATTCTAAAGCAATTAGACCTAACAGACAGAATGTACATTTTTCTCAGGTTCACAAGAAACATTCTCCAGGACAGAACATATTCTAGTAGACTGAATCATCAGAACTCTAAAAGGATTATGCACCATGAGCAAGTAAGATTTATCCCAAGATTGCAAAGGTGATTTCACTTAAGGCAATCAGTGTAATCCACTATATTTAATAGAATGAAGGGAAGAAAAACTACAAGATCCATCTCGGTTGACACAGAAAGGGCCCTTGACAAAATTCAACGCCCTTTTATAATTAAAAAAAACAACAACATTAAGCTAGTAATAGACTCACTCTTTCTCAACATGATGAGGACCGTAAATGAAAAATTCACAGCTAACATTATAGTAAATTATGAAAGACTGAAAGCTTTTCTCCTAAGATCATAAGCAAGACAGGGAAGCCCTCTTTTACCACCTCACAGGAATTCTAGCCAGAGAAATTAGGCAAGAAATTAAACACATCAAAATTGGAAAGGAAGAAACAAGATGATCTCTATTTGCAGGTGATATGATCTTTTATGTAGAAGAAACTGAAGAATACGCCATTAAAAGCACCAATTTAGGGCTGGCTTTGTGGCTCAGTGGTAGATTGTTTGCCTAGCACGTGTGAGGACCTGGGTTCGAACCTCAGCACCACATAAAAACAAATAAAGGTATTGTGTCCAACTACAACTATAAAAATAAATAATGAAAAAAAGCACCAACTAAAAAAAAACAAAACAATAAATAAAATAGAGGGAAGACCATTCCAGTAGAGGAAGTAGATCAGGGGGAGGAAGGAGCAGAGAAAAAGAGGAAACACTGGAGGCCCAAATAAAGCATTCTTTAAAAAGAAAATCTATTAGAGCTAATAAATTCAGCAAAGTTTTACAATACAAAATCAATATTCAAAAATCAGATGTTTCTATACTCTAGCATTCATTTTCTAAATGAAAATCTAAAAAACAACTTTTGTTTTTAAGAGCATCAAAAATAAAATAAATTATATGCATGCACCTCCTAGCCAGGCTTGGAGGTGCATGCCTGTAATCCCAGCAACTTGAGAGGCTGAGGCAGGAGGATAGTGGCTTTGAGGCCAGCCTCAGCAACTTAGCGAGGCCCTAAGCAACTGAGAGAGACTCTGTCTCCAAATAAACAATGAAAAGGGTTGGGGATGTGGCTCAGTGGTAAAGCGTCCCTGGGTTCAATTTCTGGTACCAATAAATAAATAAATAAATAAATGCATACATAAATAAAATGTTTTGTTTTGTTTTGTTTTACCAGGGATTGAACCCAGAGATGCTCAACCACTGAGTCATATCCCTAGCTCTTTTCATTTTTTATTTGGAGACAGAGTCTCGCTAAGTAGCTTAGGGCCTCACTAAGTTGCTGAGGCTGGCTTTGAATTCATGGTCCTCCTTTCTCAGCCTCTAGAGCCACTGGGATTACAGGTGTGCACCACTACACCTGGCTCTGAGGAATACATTCAACAAAGCAGGGACAAGATTTATACATGGAAAACTTCAAAACATTACTTAAAGAAATTAAGGAAAATATAGATAAATGGAGAAGCATCCTATGTTCACAGATTGGAAAACTTTTTTTAATTGTTTTTTAGATGTTGATGGACCTTTATTTTATTCATTTGTTTATATGTGGTGCTGGGATTCGAACCCAGTACCTCACACACACTAGGCAAGCACTCTACCACTGAGCCACAACCCCAGCCCCCAGACTGGAAAACTTAATTTTGTTAAGATGATAATGCTACTCCAAAGGATATACACATTCAATGCAATCACTTATCCAAATCCCAATCATGTTTTTTTGCAGAAATGAAATGAAATGTATCTTAAAATTCAGATAGAATTTCAAAGAACCACAAAATAACCAAAACGATCTTGAAAAAGAAGAAAAAAAAATCTGGAAAACTCACACTTTCCGGTTTCAAAACTTTCTACACAACTGTAAAGTCAAGACAATGACCCAATGTGGCACTGGCATAAGGAAAGACAAAGTGATCAATGGACCAGAATTGGGAGCTCAGAAATAAACTCTCACACTATGGTAAATTGCTTTTTTTTTTCTTCTTCTTTTCTTCTAGTGCTGGGGTTTGAACCCAGGGTCTCAAATATGCTAAGGAAGCTCTCTACCCCTGAGCTACCTACAATCCCAGTCCTGTAGCCAGTTGATTGGTACAAGAGTGTCAAGACCATTTGGCAGGGAGAGGATGATCTTTTTCAAAAAATACTGTTGGGAAAACAGGATATGTGCATAGAGAGATGAAGTTGAATTCTCGTCTTACCTGAATTTAAGAACTAAAACTATAAAAATCTTAGAAGAAAATATAGAGGGAAATCTTATTGACACTGTACTTGGCAAATACAACACCAAAACAGGCAAGAAAAGAAAAAAAATAGGTAAGTTGAATTTCATCAAAACTAAAAACTATGATACACCTGTTATGGTTTAGATATGAGGTAACCCTCCAAAGCTCAGGTGTGAAACAATGCAAGAGAGTTTAGAGGTAAAATGATTGGGTTATGAGAGTCTTAACCTACTCAGTGAATTAATCCCTGATAGGGATTAACTGGCTGGTAACTAGAGATTAGAGTGTGGCTAGAGGAGATGGGTCCCTGGTGCATGCCTTTGGAGTATATATTTTGTCCTGGGCGAGTGGAACTCTCTTTCTGTGCTTCCTAGATGCTATGTCCCCAGCTGTTCTCCTGTGCCACACACTTCTGCCATGATGTTCTGCCTTAACTGAGGCCCCAAGGAATAGAGGCCGCCATCTATGGACAGACACCTCCGAAATGGTGAGCCCCCAGATAAACTTTTCCTCCTCTAATTGTTCTTCTCAGGTCTTTTGGTCACCACAGTGAAAAAGCTGAGTGAAACAACATCAAAGGACACTATCAAGAGAGTGAGAAGACAAGCCTCAGAATGGGAAAAATGTTTGAAAATGACACAGATGATAAGGATTTAATGTCCAGAATATTAAAAAAAAATAGAACCTCTACAACTACAGCTCCACAACAAAGAGGTAATGTGATTGGCAACTGGGCAAAGAACTTGACATTTCTTCAAAGAAAATATACAGTGGGGCATGGTGGTGCATGCCTGTCATCCCAACAGCTCAGGAGACTGAGGTGAGAGCATCAGAAGATCAAAGCCAGCCTCAGCAACTTAGGGAGGCCCTAAGCAACTTAGCCAGACCCTGTCTCAAAAAAAAAAAAAAAAAAAAAGAAAAGAAAAGGAAAAGGGTTGGGGATGTGGTTCAGTGGTTAAGTGTCCCTGGGTTAAATCTCTAGTACCAAGAAAAACAAAAAAGAAAAGAAAAAGAGAGTACCAAAAAAATAAATTAATTAATTAACAGATTTTTAAAAAGAAGATATATACAAATGGCAAATAAGCATTTGAAAAGATGTGCAACGTTATTACTCATTTGAGAAATATACATCAAAACCACAATGAGATACTTCCTTTGATGCCTATTATTGAGAGAGAAGAAAAATAACATGTGTTGGCAAAAAAATTTTGAGAGACATTGGAACGCAGATATATTGCCCGTGGGAACGTAAAATGGTGCAACCACTTTGGAAAATTGTTTGGCGGTTCCCTGCAAAAGCAAAACACAGAATTAGCATATGAGCCAGCAATTCCACTCCAAGGTATGCACCCCAAAGAATGAAAAACAGGGACTCAAACATATACTTTTATTCCAATGTTCAGAGTAGCATTATTCATAAGAAGCAAAAGGTGGAAACAACCCAAGTATCTATCAACAGATGAATGATACACAGAATTGTGATCTATACGCACAATGGGATGACAATCAGCTATAAAAATGGATAGAGTTCTGATACATGCTGTGACAGGGATGAATCTTGAAAACATGGTGCTAAAATTAAGTCACACACAAAAGAACCAATATTGTCTGCTCCCACTTTTACGAAATGATTGGAGTGAAATCGAGTTAGCCATGACTTGCGGTTGGAGGGATGATAAGAAGTTATTGTTTAATAGGAATACAGTTTCTGATTGGCATGATAACAAAAATTTGGAAAGAGAGATGATAGGATGCATAGACTGTGAATTAGTTAATGCCACTGAATTGCACACTTAAAATGGGTAAATAGAAATTTTTATATGTGTATTGTATTGCCTATTAATTTTACAATTATTTTAAGTATTTTAAATATTGCTATCCTCTGTGTTATATTTTTCAATTCTATGCATGGAATAAGATCCTCCATTGGTATAATTTTTGCTTGAAAGAGTAAATTCCCTTTTAAGGATTTTTAGCAAATTATCTTTTTAAGATATAAAAAAAGAAGAATTTTAAAGATCCAGATTTCACACTGCTATCTTCGCCCCTCAGCCTGAATAACTTCTCTTAGTATTTCTTGCAGCATTGGTCTGTTGGTGAGGAATTCTCCCACTGTTTGTGGATAATGTCTTTATTTCACTTTTATTTTTTAGGGTTATTTTCACTGCATATTTTTTTTTCTTGCAGCATTTAAAACTTATCTGGTTTACCTTGGTGCGGTGGTGCGGGCCTGTAATCCCAATAGTTTGGGAGGCCGAGGCAGGAGGGTCACAAGGTGGAGGCCAGCCTCAACAAATTAGTGAGGCCCTCAGCAACTTAGGGAGAGTGTTTTAGTCAGGTTTTTCACTGCTGTGACTAAAGGACCCAACCAGCACAATTATAGAAGAGGAAAAGTTTATTTGAGGGCTCACAATTTCAGAGGTCTTGGTCTGTAGAAGGCCAGCTCCATTCCTTTGGGGCTGGAGGTGAGGCTGAACATCATGGTGGAAAAGGGTGGCAGAGGAAAGCAACTCTCATCATAGTGAGCAGGAGGCAGAGAGACTTCACTCTCCAAAATATATACCCCATAGCCATACCCCAGTTCCCATCTCCTCCAGCCACATCCCACCTGCCTCCAGTTACCACTCACTTAATCCCATCAGGGATTAATTCACTGATTAGGCTAAGGCTCTAGCCCAATCATTTCTCTTCCAAACCTTCTTGCATGGTCTCACACTTGAGCTTTTGGGGGACACCCCATCTAAACCATAACAGAGACCCCGTCTCAAAATAAAAATAAAGAGGGATGAAGATGTAGCTCAGTGGGTTCAATTCCCAGGATAGGGGGAAAAACAAATCTGTATGATTTCTGAAGACAAGTTGGAAAGTCATTTTTAATTTTTCATCTGTATATTGTGTCTTTTTTTCCAGCTGCTTTTAAGATTTTTTTTTTGTAATTTGATTTGAGCAAATTGATTATAATGGACCTTAATATAATTTCTTTTGTGTTTATCTTATTTGGGATTCTTTGAGCCACTTGGATTTGTAGGTTTTATAGGCATTTCGGGTTTTTAATTTTTAACTTTCAAATTTGAAAGAAATTTCCCTTTATTTCTTCATTTCCCCCGCCCTGTTACATTAGGCCTGGATATTAGGCCTACTTAATATTGTCACACAAGTCACAAGGCTCTGTCCACTTTTTTTCCTCAATCTTTTTCCTTCTGTAGTTAGACTATAATTTCTATAGCTATAGTTTCAAGTTTTCTGATTTTATTTTGTATTATCTAAAGTACTGGTATCTCCTTCTGTGAATTTTTCATATCAGATAATATATTTTTTTTCAATTTTCAAGTGCCCATTCAGCTCTTTTATGTATCTTTATTGTATTCAGACTTGTATTAAACACTTGAATACGTTTACAACAGCTTTTCAAGTTCTTATCTTATAATTTCATCATCTCTGTCATTTTTAGTGCAGTCCTTATTAACTAATTTTATTTCAGTTTTAAGTCACATTTCCTAGTTATTTACAAATCTATCGTTTTTTTTTAAATTGGATACTAGACATTGTGATGTTTCATGTTTAGCGTTTAGATTTTGTTATCTTCCTTCAAAGAGTATAATGGGAGGGGTGAGCTGTTAAATTACAGATCAGTTTGGTCCTTTTTTTTTTTTTTAAGTTTTGTTATGTGGGCATAGAATAAGTTTAATCTACAGTCAGCATAGCACTACTTCTCAGGCTTAGGGTGTGGTGACGCACACCTGAAATTCCAGTAGCTTGGGAGGCTGAGGCAGGAGCATCAGGAGTTCAAAGCCAGCCTCAGCAACTTAGCGAGGCCCTAAGCAATTTAGTGAGACCCTGTCTCTAAATACAAAATAAAAATGGCTGGGGATGTGGGCTCAGTAGTTGAGCATCTCTGGTACCAAAAAATAAAAATGAAATAAAATAAAAGGTATGTACTTGAACTTCTCCTAGCATTGTTTGGGTTCTCTGAATTGCTTAGCTTATAATTCCATAATATTTATTATGTTTTCCCAGTAGATTTTATCCCCACCCCCACCCCCCAGCTCACCCCCATGTGCTTTCATTCCACGGATGCTCAGTTTAGTCTAAAGAGGAACTCATGTAAATTCCTGGGTCATTTTCTCTGTAGCTTCTTCCTTACTGTCCCTCCATCTCCTCCGCCTCCCAGAGCTTAAATCTCTGTCTCTTCACTTAGCAAGGCCCCCATATCCTGCTTGAGTGTCCCCCACCAAGATGGGAGTTCAGAAAGCTGATCATAGAACTTAGCTTATTTGCTTTTCTCTAAGGATCACAGAATCATCTCTAGAAATCATTATTTCACACATTTTGGGCCACTTTTCTGGTTGTTTACAACGGAAGATAAAGACTGGTACCCATAACTCTGTGCCTGGAAGCAGAAGTATTATAATCTGCTCTCTGATCTCATGGAACGATGACAGTTTATGGCTGTGTTCCCACCCTAGGTAAAGGAATGAGTGAATGAATGAATAAAATACAGTAAAATAAATTTTCAGTGGTGTACTCAAATTCCCTATAGCTTGGAGAAGTTTAACATCGCACCTGAAGCCAGATGGCTTTAAATCATGTCCCCAGTTTAATTTAAGGTCCATTCTTCTCCCTGGCCCTGCATATTCCAGAAATCATCCCTTTGCAATTATCCTTCAATTAATCATTAACACCACTGAAATGCCACTTCCAATGGCATTAGCTGTATTCCTTCCAACATACAAAGTTAGGCATATGAGTATTAGAAAGTTAGAGTATGTTCCAAATCTGCCTTATCGCACTAACGTGCAACTAATAACCCTTCAACGTGCTCCAGTAATGTTAGAAATTAGTCATCCAATGATGCTTTGGAGGGCAGGCACACCCATTTTTGCTGATCATTTTTATAAAGAAAAGAAGGTCTTTCTTTATACAAGTATAAGATTCTGCTTTGAGGATTATGGCCTCACTGGATTTGCATTTAGCATTTGGATTTTGTTAATCATGGAGACATGCTTAAGGGTTTGGGTGGGCCTCCATATTTTCATGTGTATTTTCTAATAGATTGTCTGCTCTCCAAGGCTTCTAACGTACTATGTATTTTTACCCAAGTTAAAAATTAACCATTAGGGCACTCATGAAACTGACTGTCTTAGATATAAGAATCTATGATTTGAATTCATTGTATTTTGCCTGCTAATGTTAATCAACTTAATGCAGAGAGGTAGATAGAGGAGACAAATTATTTCTACCGTTTAATTCTATTCCGGGGCCCATAAGCATTCCTGGTATTGCACTGAAGTATAAGCCAAAGTTAGCTGAGAACTAGGATGAATTTAATTTGCAGAGAGGTTTCAGGGTATAGAGTGTGTTGCTCTTTTCACACTGAGAAACACAGCAATCCATGTGAATGTCAAAAATGTCACATAGGGCTGGGGATGTGGCTCAGTGCTAGACAGCTTGCCTGGCATGCATGAGGCCCTGAGTTCCATCCCCAGCACTCCCTCCCGCTAATAAAGATCATATAAACAAAGGAAAAAGCACACTTAGTGAGGGAGAACAGATTTTCATGCATATAACATTCAAGGATTCCTAATTGTTTTCATGGAATAAATCCTTTATAGATGATTTCAAGGTTAAAAAAAAAAGAAAAGTTCAAGTCCAGTTCTTCAGTGGCCTTCAGGTTCTCAGTACATCCTTAGTTCTTTGACTTTATGAATGGAAAAAGGTGGCATGTATCCACTGGCTTAATCTAAGGTGTCAACAATCCCTCTGTGAAGCTATTGAAATAAGAGGAGTGCCCACAATTACTAAACATCTTCCGGTGATAAAAGAGCAATTGCATAAACTTCTGGCTGCGTGTATCAGAATGATTCAGCATTTCGCACACACAAAAATGAATTCCCTCAGCTTTCCAGTTAGCAAATTTTCAGGAATAATACCTTCTCTTCCCATGTACACTAGTCCGTTGAAAGATGACAACTGTGCACTCCTGCAGCAGTCATTGCCTCTGAACGCTGGCCTCACATCTGTGTAGCACGCATTCTTCCGATCAGCTTTCTCCTGAATGGACGGATGACCTGGCCAGAGCCGAATTCTGCTCGCTGGCGGGAAGTTTTTTCTAAGCCAGGTTAGCAAGGGTGAGATGCCACGGCTGGGGAGGCAAAGAGCATGCTCAGAACTCCTTGCAATCCAACTGTCTAATTCACCTGGAAGAATGTGTACCTGGCCTCTTGCTTATCAAGCATGCTCCCCAGGGGATCTGATTAAGGAAGGAAAGAAATAAAATACAGAGGCACTGCCACACTGTAGTGCGAAAATCTACCCACTAAAGCCTTGGTTGAAGCTGTGCCCATTCACCTCTAACTTCCATGCATGCATGGCCCTATAGAATTTTGAGAGAATGAGGTGCATTCTGGGGAGCCAAGTTTTCCAGATGGCCATGAAGAACTAGGCGAGCTTTTAAAAAATTATTCTGGGCTGGGAGTGTAGCTCAGTGGTAGAGCATGTGTTTAGCATGCTTAAGGTCCTGGGTTCTGTCCCCAGCACCATTAAAAAACAATGAACTATTCTGGAAAGAAATCCTTATGAAACTTGTTTTTCCATTATAAACAAAGTGTATATAGTAGTGTTTTGTAGAAGACATTCAATAAATACCTATCACAGTAATGAGCTGTAATGCAATCATCCCCTCAGGCATATTGAGATACCATGACATATTTTTTTTTTCCTGCATTCAATGGTTGCAAGCCTCCTGGGCCCTTTAAGTTTGGGGAATTCTTATTTCCTATCTCATGGAATTTTCTTTGGTTCCTCCCTCACATACGTACTGTTAATAACATTTCCTGTTATTAAGAGGTTTTAAGAATACCTCTTAATTTGTTATTTTAAAATCAAACATAACTTAGAAACTATTATAGCCAGGCTTCTTGTACGGAGACTCTCCTATGATTAAAGTTCATTGATTTTATCAAGTTTATTAGCTCACTTATCATATGTACTCCCTAGGGGACCTGGGGCATAGACTTGGTGACATCTACTGTGTGCTTGAAAACATTTTTTGCTTTCTTTGAGCAGGGATGGGGGGGGCAGCATCTGTTCCAGACAGGTGGGGCTACTTGGGAGCTGAGCTCTCCTGACTATACTATATAGTTTGTGTGTGTGTGTGTGTGTGTGTGTGTGTGTGTGGTGCTGGGATTGAACCCAGAGCCTTGTGCATGTGAGGCAAGCTCTCTACCAACTGAGCTATATTCTCAGCCCACTATAGTTTTTTTTAAAATACATTAAAGAGTTAATTCCCATATTGTCAAGCAGAGGAATGACAGCTATAATACAGGGCCCCACATTCCCCCACTTCACGACTGAACAGCTGACAGACTGGATGCTTGAAGCCCACAGCTGAGTTTCCCAGGGTATTTACCCCCAGGAAGATGCGTCTCCGCCCCCCGCCCCCCGCAGTAACCAGTGGATGTGGGCATTCAGAGGCCCCATCTCGTACCTTGACTAGAGATAAATGTTGAGAGGTCATCCCAGCTCCAGAACTTTCTGTGAGTGGCTGGGCCCTCTATTGCTACTCTTTCATTGACTCCTTCCTTCACAGGTATTGCTCTGAGAGGGTACCTCCCACGGGCACATCTCCATCTCAGCCTGTTTGGGGTTGAGGGAACCTACATTGAGAGACATGAATGACAAGAGAATCCTAGAGAAGAGGTCGAGGATAGAGGGGGAGGGAGGAGGGCCAGGAAAATGGAGAATCAGTGAAATGAAATGGACCAAATCAGCCCATGTATATAGATGAATATATCACAGTAAAGTCCATCTTTCTGTATATCTTAAAGCACTAATTAAAAAAAAAAACAAAACTTCAAATAAATAGAAGACCAGGAGATCAGAGGAAGGAGAACTGGGAGACAGGAGAAGAGGGAAATGGGAAGTACAGAGACTGCATTGGAGCAAATTAATATTCCATGGTTGTATGATTGTCAACATGAACCCCAATATTATGTGCAACTACAATGTATTAATTTTTAAAAAAGAGAGAAAAGAAAGGATTCAAGTCTGGCGGGCTAGTTTGAGTTTTGTCACATGAGTATGTTTAATGAATACTGAAACTGGAATTCTGAGATGAAACTTAATTACCTGCTTCTGGCTAGTGGACCTCTGTCGCTGAGAAGCACTGCAGTTTTTAGGGGCGGGCCATGCCCTCCAGTGTGGCAATTCACCCCAACAACTCACTGTCATTTTTTTTTTCTTTTTCAGAGTTCTTGTCTACCAACTTTAAAAAATGAAACCCATGGACTAGGAGTGAGAGTCAGAATCGTCTATTGAAAACAGGAACAACCTTGCACTGCAGCAAGAACTGGCCAAGCAGATTTTCTCTGCTTGACTACAGGCGGTTTCTAGAGCACTTGGTTCAATGCTATTGGTCCAAACTTATGCTAATTAGGGTTTGGAAATGTGCTAATGCTATTGGTCCAGTTTTATGCTAATTAAGGTTTGGAGAACTAATGCTTCTCCTTGAAGGTGAGGAAGCTGGTAATGGAAGTCATCAGTTGGTTTGCTTGCAGGTTCTGACCTGCAGTGCTGTGAGGGGTGGTCTTCTGCAGCAGGCATGCCCAGGTCTCCCCACCAAAGAGTGACAGGTCAGGAGGCTTTGATGTCAGGACCTCACTTTCCTCATGTCTACATGGTGGGTTCCACGCAGACGCAGGGCATGCTTGCTGCTGCTCTCAAGCCCACTTGGACTGCTGGGCTGCTACTCTGCCACCACTGCTCAGCAAGGACCTGTAGGTTGGCTGTGCAGCTTGGCAACCAGGGAGCTATGTCAGTACCTCTGGAACCATTTTCTGCTTCATATTCTTGATTTTTATATAATGTACGTAATGTCATCTTTGAGTGGAGGCTTTCGTTTACTAGAGGAAGACATAGAATTTAGGTTTCAGAAGATAAAAGTCTCCCCATCTTCTAAAGGGTGTGTTCCAGAACTCTCTACTGATGCCTGAAACCTTGGAGAATACCCAACTGTCCAGATAATGACATGTTTATGTATTTTATACCTTTTCCCATACATACCAACAACAGTTTATAAATTTAGGCACAGGAAGAAATTAGTAAGCAACAAAAAACCAACAATGACAATATACAACAATAAATGTTGCATGAATGGGGTCTCAGAGCGTCTCAGTTAAAGGAAGCCTTTCACAGCTTCTGTTTGGAATATCAAAACTACTAACACCATGACTGAAAAACAATTTTGAGATACAACTTGATTCATTGCTTTTGACATATGGGGTCTACAAAAGCTGCAGACCTCGGCAGCCAAGCTCAAGGGTGGCCATACCCTCCAGCATATGTGGGTGCTCACAGATAGGGCACACCCCTCAGTGTTGCAGCTCTGTGTCATGGGTCACTCATGCCTTCTAACATTACAGCTCCCTTAAGGGACCTCAACAGAGACCACAGCAGCGCATAATTTCCATGGCACTGCCTGAGGCAAGCGTGCGGGTTTAGGAATTTATACAGCACTTGGTTCACCACTATTGGTCCAAAGTTATGCAAATTAGGGCTTGGACCCTGATGCTATTGGTCCAATTTTATGCTAATCAGGATTTGGAAATGTGCTAACGCCATTGGTCCAGTTTTATGCTAATTAGGGTTTGGAAACGCAGTAATGCTATTGGTCAACTCTCTACTCCCAATTTCCATTTTCTAGTCAGAGGTCGGGAAGGAAGAGATTAAGAATGGCGGGTCGGGTTGCTTCGATGTGTGGAGAGGGATTTTTTTTTTTTTTGAGAGAGAGAGAGAGAGAATTTTTTAATATTAATTTTTCAGTTTCCGGTGGACACAACATCTTTATTTTATTTTTATGTGGTGCTGAGGATAGAACCCAGCGCCAGGTGCATGCCAGGCGAGTGCGCTACCGCTTGAGCCACATCCCCAGCCGGAGAGGGATATTTTTTTTTTTTTTTTTTTTTGGTACCAGAGATTGAACCCAGTGGCTCTAAACCACAGAGCCACATCCCTAGCCCTTTAAAAAAAATATTTTATTTAGAGACAGGGTCCTGCCAAGTTGCTGAGACTGGCTTTGAACTCACTGTCCTCCTGCCTCAGCCTCCCAAGCCGCTGGGATTACAGGAGAGGGCTTTTGCAGCAGGCGTCAGTACTGTGCCCAGGCCTGGCCGCTGGTTGGCCTTGGGTCACCTCTGCACTGGCTCCATGTTTGCACGGCTGGCTCCCAGCAGCCAGCTTGCCGACAGCACTTTGACCCGCTGGGCCACCACCCTGCTGCTCCACTGCTCCGCTGCAGCTTCTGACAGGGACCACGAGGTAAACTACACAGCTTGGAAGCCGAGGAGCCATGTCACTGCCCTTGGGCTTTGGGGCCATTATTAAAGGGTTACCTGAACCCAGCACTGTGATATTGTGATGCTCAGTCTGTTAACTGAGCTAAGTGAGCTAATCTTTCTTACCCTACTGCATAACCACTGAGTTCCTTTTACTTTCTCTCCAAATATCACTAACAGGGGGGTAATATATACAGTGTAGAAACACTGGACAAAGACATGATTCATGTCCCTGGCAGGATAGAGTGGAACTGCAAGGGATCTCAACAAGCTAGTCAGAACCGTGTACAACTTGAAACTTATGAGTTGTTTATTTCTGGAATTTTCCATTTAATCTCTTTGGGCCATAGTTGAACCATGGGTAACTGTGGAAAGCAAAACCACTGTGGAGATAACCACCATATTGAAGAAATTTTATGTGTTTAGAGCCTATGAAATAGCAAGAATTTTTTTTATATTATTTTATTTCTTTGGTGTTAGAAATGTTCATTGTTACTATAATCAGTGTTTTCATTATTCTTTTAAACCAAAGGTTTGTGTTCCAAAAGAAAGGAATATTTATAAATATATAAATTTCCCTATCTTTTTTTTTAGTTGGATACAATACCTTTATTTATTTATTTTAAAAAATATTTATTTTTTTAGTTGTAGTTGGACACAATACCTTTATTTGTGGTGCTGAGGATTGAACCCAGGGCCTCACACATGCTAGGTGAGTGCTCTACCACTGATCGACAATCCCAGCCCCAATTTCCGTATCTTTATCTTCTTCACATTCCCTAGTTTGGGGGTATAGTAGCAAGCATCTATAGTCCCTGCTTCAACAGGCTGAGGCAGGAGAATCTCCTGAGCCCAGGAATTCAAGGCCAGCCTGGGCAACATAGTGTGACCCTGTCTCGAAACAAACAAAAAACAATTTTAAAAAGTCCTTAGTTCTGATATTATCACAGCTAAAACTTATACTTGTAGTATATACCTTCATTCTTTTGTTTGGTCTAAGGTCTCCATCTTACTATTTTGATGTTTGGCTCTGATATTCTCCCTCTGGCATTAATTCAAACTGGAGGTTTTTAGTTCTAAACTTTTTAAGTAGGCTGGTTAACCAAGTTGAATGCAGGGATTAGAAAAGCCACTGGATAAAAAATGCCAAGCATTCTAATGCAATACACATTTAATTTTGTTAAATCGCTTATAAACAACAACAACAAAAATGTATCAAAACCAGCATACCCTAAACTAACGTAACTTATTTCACAGATTAACAGCCAGGGAAGAGAGCTCAGAGATCATCTGACCCAAGACCTCTTGCTACTGCTGGAGCCCAGAAGTGAAGTCCCCAGGGTCACACATCCCAGGTAGAGAATATAACAACAAATCTAGAACCTGAAGCTAAGTCTCTTGGCTATTGATTCAGAAATGTTTCTACCCTACCACATAACCACTGAATTCCTTTTACTTTCTCTCCAAATCACTCCATGAACCCGGAGAATTTCCTTGACTCAATACTTTGGTGACCACAGTTATTTTAACTTCATTGCTCTTTCAACCTCAAGTGGGTTTCTGGCATTCCCAGTTCCTAATTTAGTTATGCAATCCATCAGCATGATTTAACCAATGCGAATCAACTTGGGTGAGAAAATATGTGGACACTTTCATCAATATCAGTTTTTTTCTTTTCTTTTTTTTTTTTTGAAGAATAACCCCATAATTCCTTTTTATGAGCTCCAAGGAGACAGGGTTTTAAAATAATATCAGAAAATGTGCATGTTCCTCTTATAAGGTGTCTTTGTATGGCTTATGGTGTCGCCTATGATAGGTGGAAACTCTTTCTGATCAAAAAGTACTTGCAGGGCTGGGGATATAGCTCAGTTGGTAGAGTGCTTGCCTTGCATGCACAAGGCCCTGAGTTCAGTCCCCAGTACCACAAAAAAAAAAGAAAGAAAGAAGAACAAGAAAAAGTACAGGCAGTCAGGCAAGGTGGTGCACAACTATAGTCCCAACAACTGAGGAGGCTAAGGCAGGAGGATTGCAAGTCTGAGGCCAGCCTCAGCAATTTAATAAGACCCTGTCTGAAAAAATAAAAAGGGCTGGGGATGTAGCCCAGTGGTCCAACATTCCCTGGGTTCAATCCACACTACCAAAAAATTAAAAAAATAAATACATACAAAGTAGTTCACTTCTCATACTTAGGCTAAAATAAATTGTTTCATTAAATGAGTAACAAACACATATTCAGTTACATAAACATGCATCATGAAAGGCATCAGGGTGAGCTTTCAATTTGAATTACAGTCAACGATTTCTCAAAGATAAAGAGTGGTGCCAAGTTGAAGGAGCAGAACTCTGATTCTAGATCACCAAATATTTTTCTTTCCTATCTCTGGCGTTTGTCAATCTCTTTGGAGTCACCAAGACAGACAGTTTCTTACAGTAAATCATTTTACCTAGAAATCCTGCATAGCAGGTACCGCCTGACTTTGCTAGAAATGATAAACTAGCAATGTTGTCATTCGAGTTAGAAGGACCTGAAAGAGCACAGAGCCCCCCCTGCTTTGTAGTCCTGAAACCGCCTGAAGAGAGTGATAAAGAACTTCAGTGTCATGGAATTGAGAGGGCGAGGAGGGCCATGTTTCCTTCAGCCACCAGCATACCACAAAGGACTAGAATTTTCCAGAGCTTTCCATGTGGGTAAGAATACCCAGAGAACAACAAAACCCATCCTTGACCTTGCCTATCACTATATTTTCTATCAGCAATTCCAAGATAACAGATCTTCAAAGATGTGAGTGGCAGCCAGGCAAGGTGGTGGGAAATGTCCCCTGGCTTCTTATGAAATTTCTACAACTGCTTTCTTAAAAAGTGTGTTCACATGAACCTGGTCTTGCTTCTTACATTTGCCCAAAGTGAGTACACTCTACCAGGGTAACCCATGTCCCTACCATGGTTTGGCAGGTGCCAATGGCTGTGTGACTGCGGACATCTCAGCATCGTGCTCTTACTCTGGAACCGAGCAGTGTCATTTAGAAATCCTTGAGCCTCCTTCTGTCCCCACCACCCTTTACCACCGTCCCCACCAACACTACCCTCCTGGCACTCTTTCTTAGGACACCGAAATTCAGGCTGAGACCTGCTTTCTGACAAAGGTGTTTCCTTCCTATCTGGCATATCCCTGGCAGAAATCACGTTTCATAATGTTTTTCTCCTTTTGTTCTCGGATGTTCTGCAGCACATACATGTCCACGTTAGAACACCTGGGGCAGAGCTGGCTCACACAACAACAGGCAGGACCTGCCAATAAACTTGCCTAGGATGTTTCTGCAGCGCAAATCTTGCGACTGGAACCTGTTTAGAAATGCCAGAGATAACGTGGGAAAGAGTGCCAAGGCTTCCTATGAGCACCAGCCAGAAAGCCACATAGATCATTCTAAAGAAGGCAAGAATTCCAGTGCATGCGGTGGGAAATGGCCCTGATGAGATGGCAGGTCATCTCTCCCTTCTCAGGGAATGTACTTTGTTTCCTCCATCCCAGCTAGAACAGGTCTGTCCCTGGCCGCCTATCAGGATGCTGCTCAGTGTGTAAGTTGGGGGGTCCCATCGCAACTCTTGAATGAGATGGAAAGGCCACCCAATGTCTATGGAATGAGAAGGCCCTCCCTGAGCTCTACCCTTCCGTCACGAAGAATGTTGATTCATTAAAGTCTGGACTTTCAGGGGCGCCATCTTGGCCCTGCATGCCCTGCCTTGGCCTCTCACGGTCACCTCCATAAAAGCTACAAGTGAGTCAGCCAAAATGGGAAAAAAGGAAGGAGGTGTGTTTCTGGCTACTGCACACATGACTGTGAGCAAGAAAGGTCTATAAACAAAGCCTCAAAGCTGAGACTCTAAAGGGCAGGGTGTGGGAAGGTTTGCAACGCGGGGCGAGCAAGGTTGAAGCAGCATGTTCAGCAGGTTGGACATGTGTACTTTCCTTCCATTTAATAATTAGAAAGGAATTAACTCTCCCCACGGAACTGCAGTCCGGCTTTGGGTGCTTCTTGTGGAAAATACCATTCAGACAACACCAAACTTCAAAACCCTTGCATGCCCTGGCCAGGGATAAAGAGCTCCCTCTTTCCCTGTAGGGATTTATTTTCTCTTTGCCTGCTTACTCATGTTCTAGAATGTTCAATAAACTTAGCTCCTCTGGTTGGTTTTGGAGAAAGCTGTTTTTCACATTTGGAGATCAAGCACCTGAACACATGTTGGTTGACTCTCCATTGACAGCGAAGGTCATAGAGAGAAAAAAAAATGTCCTTAAACTCCATGATGGGTGTGTGGCTGCTGAACACAACCTTCAGGGCAGATCCTCAAGTTCTGCATAACCAGAAGTTATTTGTACTGTTAACAGAAAAGGCAATATCATTTCTCCCATGCCTCTGTGGAATGCTGCCAGGTAAAAAATGAAAATCATTCACCCAAAGCTTGGAGATTCCAGTTTGCTCTCATGAAGGACCAGCAGATATTTTGCAGGAATCCTGGATTGTTCTCCTTGATGAGAGGCTTAAACATCTAGAAAAACATTATGAAATGTGATTTCTATCTTCCTGGCAGTAAGGGACAGTGTAGTATTTGATTTTAAAAGCACACACACACACAACTCCATGGAGACAAGTTTTAACCTGTAGCTAGCTCGGAACCCATGGTTAAATCCCAGGAGACAAATAAGGGCGAAGCATAGAGAAGCTTTCAGCAGACTCAAATAGAACTGCCCACATTCAGATCCCAACTCCTTTGCTTACCAAATATGAGATGATGGGCAAGTTAGTCTCTTTGTGCTTTGGTGATCCCATCTGTAGAATGGGAATAACTATAGCCCCTGCCTTCTTGTATTGTTATGAGTATTAAATTTTATTCATAAAATGCTTAGAAATGTGCCTGGCACATGGCAAGCTCTATATAAGTGTTGGTTAAATAAATAAAACAAAGTATGCCCTGCAACTGTATGAGTCTGTGAGAAGTGCTGAAACAAAGTAACATAGACTGGGTAGCTTAAACTACTGCAGTTTATCATCTCACAGTTCTGGAGGCTCGGACTCTGAATTAAGATATAGGCAAAGTAGTGTCCATTGAGGTTTCTCTCCTTGGCTTTTAAATGGCCACCTTTTCTTTTTGTTCCCACGTGTTTGTTCCATCTGTATGTTCTGTGTCCAATTTTTCTCTTCATAAAGGGACACGAAAAATATTGGGCCCTGCCCTAATGATCTCATTTTAATTCAATCACCCTTATAAAGACCATTACTCCAAATATGGTCACATTCTGGAAGTAACTCGCAGTTGGGACTTTTTTTTAATATTTATTTTTTAGTTGTAATTGGACACAATATCTTTATTTTATTTATTTTTATGTGGTGCTGAGGATCAAACCCAGGGCCTCATGCATGAGAGGCAAGCACTGTATCGCTGAGCTACAGCCCCAGCCCTTCAGTTTAGCCATTTTTTAAAAAAATATTTATTTTTTAGCTTTAGGTGGACACAATATCTTTATTTTATCTTTATGTGGTGCTGAGGATCGAACCCAGTGCCCCACGCATGCTAGGGGGGCGCACTACCACTTGAGCCACATTCGCAGCCCCTGGTTTAGCCATTTTTAAATGGACATTTCAGTGGTAGTAAATACATTCACACTATTGTGCAATCATCATCACTCTCCCTCTCTAGAACTGTTTGATTGTCCCCAACTGAGACTTTGTACTCACTAAACACTAGCCATCAAGAGGAATGAGCTTCTGACACAGGTTACACCATGAATGAACCCAGAGAACATCATGTTAAATGAAAGTCAGCAGCCACTAAAGGACACATGCTAGATAATTCCACCTCGAGGAGCTCCCTGGAGTGTTCCCATTCACAGAGACAGAAAGCAGAACAGTGCTGGAGGGAACTAGGGGTAGGGGAAATGGGGGTTAGTGTTTAATGGGAACAGAGTTTCAGTTTTGTCAGAGGAGAAGAGTTTTGGAGTTGGCCACCTAAAGGTGTGACTATACCTAACACCATTAGAAATCAGAAATGGTTGGGAGAGTAACTCTTAGATTATGTGTCATTGGCACAATTAAATACGTAAGAGGAAAATCACGGGCAAAGAGAAAAACACAAAATGATAAAAGGGAGAAACACAAAGAACGCTCAATGCTAGAGAAACAGAGAGATGAGAAAAGACCCCATGCAGTTTTGCCCAGCCTGGACTTCTGATTCTTAGTTCCACTTACCATACTGAACCATCTGCTTGCCAAAACCCCTCTGCTTTTCCCACCACAGCTGAATTCCTGACCCCAATTCTACCCATGCACACAGTGACTGGTAGGACAAAACCCTCCTCAGACTCTGTTTCCATTTCCTCCCTAGGGTTGACCTGTCACCCCCAAAGCCCTGTCTACTCCCTAGATGGCCAAGGACCAGAACTGAACAAAAACATGAAGATAAAATTTATTTCAGGAGTTTTCTTCCCCTTGCTTGAACTCAGCAGGCTCAGCCTAGAAAGCCTCAGTCTCCCTGGATTCGGCAAGATTTCCCCAGCCTGATTCCTGCACCACCCCCTTCCTTCCCTCCACCTCTATGCCACCCAACTCCCTGCCTGTGTCTCTCAATTCTACAAGCTACTCAAATTTGCTCCTAGGCAAGTGTCATGCTAAACATAGAATCAGACTGCAGAAATTCTACTGTAGCATTATGGGCAACTAATGGATTTATGAATGTGTTCCTATCTCAGGGAATTTTACTTCATAGCAGATGGGGACTCCAAAGGCCACCTCTTCACCAGAGAAATTTTAGCCTCCCAGAAGCACACCTTTGGGAAACCAATGACAGGGTAGTGATGCCACCTGAGGTACTAATCTGAATGCCATCTACTTTTGCCTTTTCTTTCTTTCCTGCTCCCCAGGCCTTGTGTGTCTGGATGACCCAGCAACCTCATCACCCCACTCCTGAACTCCCAAGACAACTTCCCCTGTCTTTGTCACAGAGTCACCTTAGAGGAAAACAACACTTGACATGTTTTGATGCTTGGCTTCCTGGTATGCACGAAGCCCTGGGTTCCATCCCCAGCACCACGCACATGCAAGCACATGCACACACATGCACAAATTCTTTTGTGATTTTTTTTCTTGAGAACCTACTGAACAGTGACATGGTGAAGAAATACTAGGGAAGAGAAAGAAAAGTGAAGAGTCTGAGTACCATGGAATTATGAGCTCCCTGATTGACTAAGGGCCGATTGACTAAGGACTGATATCACTTGGCAAAAGTGATATTTTTTAAAAAAAACTATGCATTTCAAATATGACATGGATTATATAGGGGAACCCTTGAAAAGAAATTCTCTGCTGAAAAGCATTTCAGAGAATGACGCATGTGTCCTCCTAAATTAAAGTTCAGGCACCGGGTGAATTCACTCCCAGCATTTTGATTGATGAGAGGATTTGCTAGTCATTCCAAATGCAGGACTATCAACATGTACAGCTCCCCACAAGCCTTTTGAATGATGCCTCATCTATTGTTCTCCAGCAAGACACTTAAATATCCGAGTGTCAGTCTTCACCCTAATGAATGGGCTTTCTGTTCTCCCTCACCTCTGAGTTGTGAGAATAAAAGATCAGAGCATGTTAATATGTTAATTGTTTTTAATTGCACTTGGTCTAAGGTACCTCCCCCACCCCCATCTGTCATTTGATGGCTCTTTTCCTCAAGTGTCATGCCAAATTAAGCAAGAATCTTTCCTGTGGTGCATTTAAAGCCATTCCAATTTTTGCAGCACTAGTGTGTAACAGGACAAAGTTCAAAATGAGAATTTACTTTCTAATGAGGAATGGATAAACCAGCTTTCTCACACAGATTACAATCAGCAAGGCAAGAAAAAAAATGCACAGCCCAATGAACCTATGAAGATATAGGACAGATAGATAGGTGGTATATGTCTAGTTATTACATTGATAGATAGCTAGAATTTCTTCAAAAGGCAAATGCAGCCAGGCATGGTGACACATGCCTTTAATCCCAGTGGCTCAGGAGGCTGAGGCAGGAGGATCAGAAATTTGAGGCCAGCCTTAGCAATTTAGCGAGACCCTGTCTCAAGAATGTAGCTCAGGGGCTGGGATTGTGGCTCAGTGGTAGAGTGCTCTCCTAGCACGGGTGGGACCGGATTCGATCCTTAGCACCACATAAAAAAAATAAATAAACAAAGGCATTGTGTTGTGTCCATCTACACCTAAAAAAAAAAAAAAAAAGAATGTAGCTCAGTGGTAGAGCACCCCTGGGTTCAATCCCTGGCACCAGAAAAAAGGAAAAAATTCAGTCTAATTCTATGACAAGAAGAGTTGAGCCTCCTGGATAATGTAATAAAGTACCCAGAATTCTGCTTTTTCTCTATTCTCAATTCATTGTATGTTTTTCCTTTGCCTATGATTTGAAATGGTGGCTCATAATTGCTATGGGGTAGTTATCTTTGGCTACTTCACTTTCATTTTAAGATGTGAGACACACGGCACTCTTTAGAATAATATGCAATTTCTTTTCTAGGGAACACATTCTGGCAAATTCCAGAGGCCATAATCTAGTGAAGCTGTTATTTATAAACAAGGGATCTCCTGCACATTTTTCCCTTTAAACCCACTAAAAAGTAGTAACTATTGGTTTTCTCAAGGGCTCAAATCTTAGCAGCTATTTTAACTACATCTCTGTCCATATGAAGTTTAATTTTTGTTTTTTGAATGGATTCAGTAAAGCCAGGCTTTGGGGTGGGGGCAGGAAAGAAACATGCCTTTCCTATGGTTCCCCACAACTTAAGTAACTAACACCTTGGCTGGGGATTGATCCTAAAAAGACGCAATTTTCTCCCACCCAAACCAACACTTGAATCTTGGTCTTTGAAAGAAGAGAAAAACAGAAAGATTAAAGAGGTTTGTGCAGAGATTTTTTTTTTACATGTCAGGAATTAGAATGTCTACGTTTGCACTAAATTTTATAATGGTCATCATCACATTGAGAAGTACTTAATAAACCAATAAATAAGCCTCAGTGGTGCTGTGTAAGCAGTGTATAAACAGAACTACACAGAGACAATTCCCATTTCAGAGGGGGAAAAGGGAAGCTGAGACTAAGGCACAACATGAAGAATATAGATGTGTTCCAGTGGGTAAGAGATTATGAAGATTAATAAAAAAAAAAAAGGGGGTAGGCCAGGGCCACAGCTTAGTGGTAGAGCAGGTGCTAAGCATGTGCAAAACCCTAAATTCAATCCCTAGCACCCAAGGAAAAGAAAAATATGGGGTTCGTTGTTTGTTTTCACAGTTAAGTGCATTTGTGAAGCCAAATAATCACGCAGCTATAAAAGTAGAAGAGACCTTAGATTTCACCCAGACCAACCCTCGGGTTTTATATCTCAGGAGTGATACTGGGGGGTGAGGGCGGGCAAAGAGACTTGCCCAAAGAAATTTGAGTTAAAGATAACCTTGGAATTATAAAAGGTTTCTTAAATCTGAACTTAATGTTCTTCCCATCACACTCTTTTGTCTCTGTTTTCTCTAAAACACATTTACAAGTTGGGTACAGATGCAATCTCAGCCAAGATTCAAAAATTTTAGGGCAAGCCATTATAGGATCCATTCAGGAGGAGAAAAGACAGGAATGAGAAAAGAGATAAGAACATGTAGGAAGGAAAGAAAAATTTAAGAGGCAAGTGGACACTGGGGGTGGAACTGCCCATTATGGATTCCGTTCTCCAGTGAGAAACAGTGACCAATAGAAATAGTAAAGAATACCCCACGGGAGACATCAGGCCTGTAACTCCCCTCATCGGCCCTGAGACCAAGGGTGGCTGTCTCTAACACCTCTGTGACTTAGTTTCTCCTTGGAGAAAACTAGAAGGTTGAGCTGTATTCCCTGCTCCGATGTCCTTTCCGGGTCACCCGTGTTACCATTCAACTGTGATGGGAGAAGATTCTGGAAAGAGAATCCTCTGCCGTCTGTGGGAGAATGTGTGCACTTCCCACAGGGTCACATAGCAGAGTGCAGTTAGTATTCATATGCCAAGAAGTCCTTTCACGACAGAGCTCAGCCACTCAGAAAATTAGGAAGTGTTTTTGTTTCAGTCTCAATTACTTTGTGATCATACGGGATGATTTGGGTTTGGTCTTGATTCACTTAAAACTATGAGAGGCATTTTTTGTTGTTGTTGGGTTCTAGGTCCACATAATGCATGTAAACTTAAAGATCAATAGCATTGTTAAGAGTTATTGGAGTGGTGGCACTCACCTATAATCCCAGCAGTTGGAGAGGCTGAGGCAGGAGGATCCCAAGTTCAAGGTCAGCCTCAGCAATTCAGCAATGCTCTAAGCAATTTAGAAAGACCCTGTCTCCAAATTAAAAAAATTAAAATAGGGGTGAGGACTTAGCTCAGTGGTAAAGAACCCCTAGGTTCAGTCTCCAGTACCTTCGCCCCCCCCACCTCACAAAAAGAAGAGTTATTGGAAAGGGAAGTTTAGTTTTGTTTTCTCATTTAGTTCAATTCTCTCTCCAATTCTCTCTCCTCTCTTCAATTCTAAATTTGGAACAGTAGGTATTCATGATAATAGGTGAGATCAGGGGAATGTCCCTCTTGTGTGGATAACAAAACTGTACTTTGCTGTTCTCAGATCTTTTCAGGGAAATGCTGTGATTAGAATGGATACTCACTCTTTTTGGCTTTTTTCTTTTTCTTTTTCTTTTTTTTTTTTGGTACTAGGAATTGAACCCAGGGATATTCTACCTCTGAGCCACATCCCCAGCCCTTTTTATTCTTAATTTTGAGACAGGGTCTTGCTAAGTCGCTTAGGGCCTTGTTAAATTTCTGGGGCTGGCCTAGAATTTGCAATCCTGCCTCAGCCTCCCAAGTCCCTAGGATTATAGGCATGTGCCACCACGTCCAACTTGGACATCCATTCTTATATTAGATACTCTTGTTTTGCTTTGTCCTCCGATTTTTTTTAATGACTAATAGATCACATTAGCTGGTTGCTTTTTATAATTTTTTTTTTAAATGTAGTTACCAGTTAACTGCTAAAATAAGTCGAATGAATTTTTGATCTGGTTTGGAAACTTTGGGATACATATCACTTTTGTTTTCTTGACATGCTAAACAAAACTTTTAAATGTATGCATATGATTATGAAGACAGAGTCCCAATCATAACTCATATCTGCAAAGAGCCAAGCTAGCTTAGAGCAGATTTAAACAAAACCATGCATTTTGCAACAGCCCACTTCTCAAGTCCTGAGATAAGTGCAGCGAGCAGCAAGCCAGACCATCCCAAATATTTGGACATAATCTGCAAGGTCCCCTGAAGTGTCTGTGTTCTTGGATTGGGCTATTTGCATGTTTTGTCTACACAGCCCTGAATATCTAGGTATTTGGAAACATCCAGAAAACGGACTTACAATTTTCTGTTTTGATGGACTATTTGGCATTAGAACCAAGAAGCACTTCCAATCCATAAATCAACATCATCAGCCTTGAAAAAAAGCATTTGCTTCATTTTATTTCAGAGTTTAAAAAACTCTGTAACTACAGAGAGTTTTGCAGATCCACTTTCAGTCTGGAAGAATTAGAGTTTGAAATACCACCAAGCAATTAAAATGCTCCCCAAAGCTTTAGAACATTGTCTGTTTTTCCTTTCTTTTTTTTTTAAACATTAAAATTTGATCTTTGCCTTATTGGAACTATGAAGAAATCGAAATCTGAAAGGCCCTTTTTATAATACTCAGCCATTGTTTGTACTTGCAAAACTGGATTAAGAAATCACTGGTATTCTTACATGCGTTTTTTTTTTTTTTTTTTTGGTGGTGGGGGTGGCAAAGAAAATTCAGCATATTTCTGCTTAGTCTTCAAATTTCCACCAACCAGATGGAGAGATTTTGTACCACCCACACCACACTTCTGTCCTTGGCTTCCCCCAAGTCCCCAGGGAAATCCCAGCTTGAAGCCCTTATAACACGTATAAACTCTTCTTGTGCCTTGCTTTGTTACACCTGTGCTGCAGGTGAAATTAATTCCCTAGCCATACCACATGATGAGGTCAAGGTCAAGCACTTAACTGGCTAAAATCAAATGCATACCTTTTCTGTGTTTCCCCCTTTTATAGCCTGTTCTATACCCCAAATCATACATTACTAATCTCTCTCTCTCTCTCTCAATACTGGGGTTTGAATCCAGGAGTGCTCTACCACTGAGCCACATTCCCAATTATTTTTATTTTTATTTATTTTGAGAAAGGATCTTGCCAAGTTGCTCAGGGACTTGCTAAGTTGCTGAGGCTGGCCTTGAACTTTCGATCCTCCTGCCTTAGCCTCCCAAGTTGCTGAGATCATAGGCATGCAGCAGCATACCCAGCACATCCTATTTTTTTTTTTTTTTTTACTGAGAACATTTTTTGTGTGTGTGCTTCCTCTTCTTAATTTTAGGCATCACACTTCCCTGGGATCATCAGGATGTTCTTGGGCATGAGTGTATTCCAAAGCATATATTGAATACGGAGCCCTTCTTTGGTTCTGCAAATGTCTGAATTATTCAAAGCCCAAATCCTTCCTTTTACTATCCTTCTAAAAAAAAAAAAAAAACTCTCTAAAACCCAGTGCATGCACACACACACACACACACACACACACACCCCACTTATATGCAGTTTTACCATATTGGGATGATGCTTAGTCTTTTTTGTGCTGCTGTAGCAATGTCTGGGATTGGATAATTTATAAATAATAGAAATTTATTTTTTATAGACCTGGAGGCTGGGAAGTTCAAGCTTAAGGGGCCTCATCGGGTATGGACCTTCTTGCTGCATCATCCCATGGTAGAAGGTGGAAGGGCAAGACAGGCCACACTCTCCTTCATAGTAAACCTACTCTCATGATAATTAACCCTTTCCTGTGATAATGGTGTTAACTCATTCATGAGGCAGACTTCTCATGATCTGATCACCTCTTGAAGGTATTACATTTGCATTGGGGATTAAGTTTTCAATACAAGAATTTCCTGGGTGTCGTGTACATCATGACTCATTTTAACTCAATTTTATCTTGAATATATTGATGAAACTTTTCTATGTGGTGGTTCTCTTTGCTTTACCTGTATCTTGGTAGCATTATTAGGGGTGTGACTCTGTGGTACAGCTCTTGCCTAGGATGTTTGAGGCCCTGGCTTCTATCCTCAACACTGACCCAAAAAAGAGAAGGACATGGGCTGGGGATGTGGCTCAAGCGGTAGCGTGCTCGCCTGGCATGCGTGCGTCCCAGGTTCGATCCTCAGCACCACATACAAACAAAAATGTTGTGTCTGCCGAAAACTAAAAAATAAATATTAAAAAAAAATTCTCTCTCTCTTTAAAAAAAAAGAGAAGGACATGCAAAATAAATATATTGCTCATGACCACAGTAAGCAGGATTTCAGAGTTCTCAAATGTTTATCTTTATCTGAATAATACACATAGGTAAGTCAAACAGTATTACAAATAATGACAAAATAACCTCAAGAAAGTACAATTTACTCTTCCCCTACCATACCTGAATTCTGTTTTCTCAGTCACTTCTCTGTCATTTTTCCACATTCACCCCCTATATTTTCTGTCTTTTGTTTCTTATGATATTTCCTTCCTTATTTATGATATATTTATACTGCCTTTTCTTTGTTAGTGTAGGCACTGCCCAACTTGAAATTATGGAAGGTGTGATTTAGCATGCTTACCCTCTATGTACTCCCTTCTTTCCTCTCCCTCACCCTCTCACTATCGTCTTACCATAACTTTCAGATAAATGAGTATTACTTGTTTATGTTATTGCTACCATGTAAATATTGTTCACAAGTGAACCAGGTAGTATGGGTGTTATCTCCCCTCCTTTTTTATACAAGTTTATTTTTCTCAGAGTTTATAATTGCTTTTGTTCCCACCCACCCCACCCCACCCCCATTTACTACCATCAGAATTCACAAATTCTCCAAAAGAACTGTGAAACCCCTTTTAACATACACACATAGGTGTCATTTTGTGGGTTGGAGATACGTCTCTGGAATCCCTCCTCTCTTCCTCTCAAGGCAGGGTTAGTTGTTCTATGTTTGGAATATTCCTGAGAATGGTCCTCCCTTTCTCCAGTGTTGGTTCCCCAATTTCTTGGATTGTTGTCCTCAGTATAAGGAGATTACTCCACCCTCCAGTTGAAGCATATCCTTTAATAGCTTCCTAGGAAAAGGTGAGTGGGAGGCACTTAAATTTCTTTTTTCTCAAATAACTTTAAAGTTCAGAAGAATTGCAAAGAGAAGAATCTAACATGGATCACTCCTCAATGCTCCACCAGATCCTCGTATTCTTAACTTTTGCCCATTTTAATTACTATTTGCTTCTACACACACACACACACACACACGAATGAGGAAGAGAGAAAAAGGAGAGAAAGAATGTGGTCATAAACTAAAAATACATTTTTTGGAACCATTTGAAACTAAGTTCTATACATCATGGCCTATTAACCCTAAATAGTTCACTATATATTTCATAAGATTAAAGATACTATCAACTTTCATAAATGTCGCATTGATATAATTATCTAATCTACCATCCATATTGCAATTTTGTCCAAAAAAGTTTTTATATATGTTTTTTTTTCCCTCCAACATAGAATCCAGTCTAGGATCAGGTGTTGAATTTAGTTGTTATGTCTCATTAGTCTCCTTTAATCTTAAACATTTCTGCAGCCTAATTTGTCTCTTTAATTATTAAAAAAAAAAAAAAAGAAAGCCTTCTCCTTTTTATTTTTGTTATTTTGTGTGGGGGTGTGTACTGGGGATTGAACCCAGAGGCACTTTAACTCTGAGCTACATCCCTAGCCCTTTCTTTCTTTCTTTTTTCTTTTTACTTTTTTTTTTTTTTTTTGAGACAGGACCTCACTAAATTTCTGAGGATGGCCTCAAACTTGTAATCTTCCTGTCTCAGTCTCCCAATTCACTGGGATTACAGGGACATACTACCATGCCCAGCTGCCCCCTCCTTTCTATTTTAAATAGAATGCACCTTTCTTTGATTTCCTGATGTTTCCTCGTGGTTAGATTCTGGTAATGCGTTTTCCTGTCAGAATACCACATCAATGATGTTAGGTCTTCTAAGGGCCTCACATTTGAAAGACACCCAGGGCTCATTTCCCTTTATTGGTGATGTTAATTTTGGTTACCTAGTCAAGAAGCTATCAATTTCTCCATGTACAGCTATTTTCCCCCCTCTTGTAATAAGCAATCTTATTTTAAAAGAGGAAGGTTTTCAAGTGGGAAGGTACTTTAAAGCCACACTAATATACTCATAAAAATTTAAAATTTCCACAGATTAGCCCCCATTAATAATTCTTCCCTGAACCAATCTTTACTATTATGGTCATAAATAATTTAATTCCTGTGCTTCCTTCTCATTTACCAGTATCCTTCTATAGTTTGGATCTTGAATGTCCTTCAAAGGCCCACAGATTAAAGGTTAGCCTCCCATTTCTCATTATTGGGAGTTGGTGGACACCTTTAAGAGGTGTGGCCTATAGAGAGGTCTTTGAGTTGTTGGGAGCCGGACCTTGAAGGGGATTGGAGAACTCCATTCTCTCCTTCTCTCTTTCACTTTGCCTCTATGAGGTGAACAGGTTTGCTTGGATACAAATTCCTTCCATGATGTGCTGCCCCCACATCAGAAGCCTAAAACAGTAGGTTCAATCAACCATGGATTAAAACTGTGAGTCGAAATAAACCTTCCCAATTTTAGGTTGATTGTTTAGGGCTTTTTGTTATAGTAACGGAAAGCTGATTAACACACCTCCCTTCTCCCCCATCCAGTATCTGTTCATCTGTCCACTTTCCCTCTATATATTTATCTGTCATTTATTTTTCCCTCTTTCCATCTATCCATCCATCCATCCAACCATCTATTCATCTGTGTATCTGAGTGTGTGTATGTGTGGGGGGGAATGGACTCTTGGATCTTTATTTTTTAATGGTTTATTATTCCTTACTGTCCTTTCTTTCTCTTGTAGGAATTCCTATTTTTCAAATGGTAGCATGAACCTCTAATTTTCTTATATTTTCAACTTTTGGCTTTTTAGTTCATTTCAGAACAAATTTATCTTCTGATTCTTGAATTGATCATTTTTATCTTTAGCTATCATACTTTTAATTTTCAAGAGCTATTACTTGGGGCTGGGCTATAGCTCAGTGATACAGTGCTTGCCTGGCACATGTGAGACACTGGGTTTAATCTTCAGCACTGCATAAAAATAAATAAAATAAAGTCATTCATTCATCTATGACTACAAAAAAATCTTTTTATTACTTGTTCTGATTCTTAAGACCGTCATGGATATAGTACATTCGTTTCTTCCCCTTCTACCTGTTTTTAGCTCCCTACTTTGTTTCTGTTTGTTGTCTTTGATAACTGGGTTTTTATTTTCCCCTAAGATTACTTGTTTTTAAAATGATCTGTGTGCTTTCATGTTGGAAGTGCTTCTCAAACAGGAGCAGGATTTGTTGATGAATGGCCTTCACTGTGTGTGAGCTAGTAGTGCTCATTCATCTTATTGAGATGCCCCTAAATGTCAGTATCTATAGACTTTCTTTTTTTAATAAATAAATAAATATATATATATATATATATATATATATATATATTAGTTGTAGATGGACACAAAACCTTTATTTATTTATCTTTATGTGGTGCTGAGGATTAGCCCAGTACCTCACACATGCTAAGCAAATGCTCTACCACTGAGCCCCAGCCCCAGCCCAGTATCTATAGACTTTCACGTTTTCTTTCTTTCTTTATTTTTAATTATATATTATTTATTTTTGTGATACTAGGGATTGAATCCAGGGCCTTGCACATGTCTGGCAAGCACTCTATCACTGAGCTACATCCCAACACTATCATCTCCTGCTTTTTAAAAACTTTTGCTAAATTGCCCAGGCAGGCCTCTAATACCAGACTCTACCAGACTCCACCTCTTGAGTAGCTGGGATTACAGGCATGCACCACCATATTGGCAACTTTTTAATCTTTCATCATGTGGTAGATTTTCTAGGGTAGAATCATCCCGTCTTCTACTTGGGAAAAAGTGTGGGGGGCTGAGGGGCACAGTTTAAGGGAAGGAACTGGACAGATAATTTAAAGCCAAAAGGGAGATGACCTTGGAGGCTGGGAAGCAAAGGTCAATCTTATACACATCTCCCACTATGCCTTTGTCCCTGTGTCCAGAACCTCTCTCATTCAATTTCTCCAAAGAATACATCTCCCTTCCTTTATAGGGTTAGCGAGGAGTAGCCACTAGCCAGGTGGACTGGTGGAGTTGATGTGGCAAGGCAGAAGAGTGTGGAGTCTTCTACCCATGGATACCTCCTCCCGATTCCCTTTGTATGGTGTTGATGCTGTAAAAAGAAGTTCCTATTCTGTCATTTGGGTGGTGTCTCAAAGGGAGACAGAAGGAATGCTGTGTATTTAATCTACCTTGTTTAACCGAAATTGGAGCAAAAATTTGACAGAAGCAAAGTCCAAGAGTATAATGAGCATTCTGGCTGGCTGCATTGATTCCTTTCAAATAACATTTTAATAGCTCCTGGGTTTGAACATTGTGCACATAAGTTTTTTAGGGGATCCCAGGGAAAGATATGATGCTAAAGATTTCTCATAGGGGATAAATGTGATGTGGCTGCTCAGGGAGTGTTATGAGGAGAAACTATTTGCACTGTAAATTTTTTTATTTTTATTTATTTATTTTTGGGGTTACTGGGGATTGATCCCAGGGGCACTTTACCACTGGGCTACATCCGCCCTTTTTTACTTTTGCATTTTGAGACAGGGCCTCATTATGTTGCTGAGGCTGGCCTTGAACGTGTAATCCTCCTGCCTCAGCCTCCCAAGTCACTGAAATCACAGGAGTGGGGCTATAACCTGTTTTTTTAAAAATATATATAACATGTAATGTACCTCATCTGTGCCACCCTATGTGCCTTTTGCAAGATGGATCTAGAAAAACAGAACAACTTTAAGGAAATACAGATAGGGGGATCATCACTTGGGTGTGGTACAAAGGACCAACAGTTCACCATTTAAAACAATAATTCAAATATGATATTGGGCATAAGGGTGGAAATTCAGTCAGAAAAAAAGCAGTTAATTTGCACACATTCAACAATTCATGTTCAACACTTTAAGTAAACCAGACGCTTATTTTCCAGTTCTTTTTTTCTTGCTAGGTTATTATTAATATCCTCAGCAGGAGGAAAATGTGTCTTTTTATAGAAATGCAGACAAACCCAAATCATGGTCATGGTGTAGGAAAACTGTTTGACTCTCTATGGTCATAAAATTGGAGAGGGACTATAAAATAGTCATTGCCTAGGGTGCAATTTGACTTATCACAAGGGATTTGCTAGTTTTACCATATTTGCACAACAAAATATGAGTAGGTATCTAAGGGAACTCTCTTTTATGATTCCATAACTTACTAGAATCTAAGCGATGTGACTGAATTAATAGTTTGTTTATAAACACTTTTTGTGTATGTGAAATCATGGCCTGTAAACAGGTAGAATTTATTTGTCCTCTCAGATGGTGACCTAAGGCAGGGAAAGCAAGATCCATTAGGTGATCTACCAGATTGAGGGGAGTGGAATCCATCCACCACTCAGGACTCTACTAAAACTTAACCTAGTTCAATTGTGTGATAAAGAAAGAAAGGGATATTTTCCTGTTTAACTCCTTCTCAGAGTTTATTGCTGGTAATACAATATATAACTTCTGTGGGAAACACTAACTACAATAATGGCACACTTAGAAATTCCATTTAGGTTAGCATTATCTTAAAGGATATCTGTTCATGTTTAGTTTTTTATATTAGTGAGTAGCACATAAACAAACATGAAAGTTTTAATAACTCCCAATGTATTCTTAAATAAGGTTTTCAAAGAGTGATTTTTTATCTTCGACTTAAATATAGCCTATTGAGTGGTCACTTGGGCATTTTTAATCAATTTATTTATTTTGATTAAGTATTTATGACAGCAGAATACATTTTGAGTCTTTATACATAATTGCAGCACAACTTTTCATTTCTCTGGTTATATACAATGTAGTGTCACACCATATGTACAGTCTTACATGTACCTAGGGTAATGATGTCCATCTCATTCCACCATCTTTCCTGCCCTCATGCACCCTCCTCTCCCCTCCCTTCCCCTTGCCCAATTAAAGTTCCTCCATTTTTCCCATGCCCCACCCCATTATGGATCAGCATTCACTTATCAGAGAGAACATTTGGCCTCAGGTTTTTGGGGATTGGCTTACTTTTCTTACCATGATATTCTCCAACTACATCCATTTACCTGCCAATGCCATAATTTTATTCTCTTTTAATGTCGACTAATGTTCCATTTCTTTATCCATTCATCTGTTGAAGGGCACCTAGGTTAGTTCCATAGTTTAGCTATTGTGGATTGAGCTGCTATGAACATTGATGTGGCGGTGTCACTATCATTTGCTGATTTTAAGTCCTTTGGGTATAGACTGAGGAGTGGGATAGCTGGGTCAAATGGTGGTTCCATTCCAAGTTTTCTAAGGAATCTCCACACTGCTTTCTAGAGTGGTTGGATCAATTTGCAGTCCCATCAGCAATGTATGAGTGTGCCTTTCCCCCCACATCCTTGCCAACACTTATCATCGTGTGTATCTTGATAACTGCCATTCTGACTGGTGTGAGATGAAATCTTAGAGTAGTTTTGATTTGCATTTCTCCAATTACTAGAGATGTTGGACATTTTTTTCATATATTTGTTGATTGATTGTATATTGTCTTCCAAGAAATGTTTATTCAACTCCTTAGTCCACTTATTGATTGGGTTACTTGGTTTTTTGGTATTAAGTTTTTTGAGTTCTTTATAGATCCTGAAGATTAGTGCTCTATCTGACGTGCATGTGGCAAAAATTTGTTCCCAAAATGTAGGCTCTCTCTTCACCTCATTGATTGTTTCTTTTGCTGAGAAGAAGCTTTTTAGTTTGAGTCCATCCAATTTATTAATTCTTGATTTTATTTCTTGCACTTTAGGAGTGTTGTTAAGGAAGTTGGGGCCTAATCCAATGTGATGAAGATTTGGGCCTACTTTTTCCTCCGTTAGGCACAGGGTCTCTGGACTAATTCCTAGGTCTTTGATCCACTTTGAGTTTTGTGCATGGCAAGATATAAGGGTTTATTTTCATTTTGCTGCATATGGATTTCTAGTTCTCCCACCCCATTTGTTGAAGAGGCTATCTTTTCTCCACTGTATGTTTTTGGTGCCTTTGTCTAGTATGAGATAACTGTATTTATGTGGTTCAACTCTGTGTCTTCTATTCTGTACAATTGGTCTACATGTCTCTTGGTGCCAATACCTTTCCATTTTTGTTCCTATAGCTTTGTAGTATAGTTTAAGGTCTGGTATTATGATGTCTCCTGCTTCACTCTTCTTGCTAAGGACTGCTTTGGCTATTCTGGGTCTCTTATTTTCCAGATGAATTTCATGATTGCTTTTTCTAGTTCTATAAGGAATGACAATGGGATTTTAATTGGAATCACATTGAATCTGTATAGCACTTTGGGTAGTATGGCCATTTTGACAATATTAATTTTGCCTATCCAAGAGCATGGGTGATCTTTCCATCTTCTAAGGTCTTCTTCAATTTCTTTCTTTAGTGTTTTGTAGTTTTCATTGTAGAGGTCTTTCACCTTTTTTATTAAATTGATTCCCAAATATTTTTTAAGGCTATTGTGAATGGGGTAGTTTTCCTAATTTCTCTTTCAGAGGATTCATCACTGATGTATAGAAATTCATTTGATTTGTGGGTATTGATTTTATATCCTGCTACTTTGCTGAATTCATTAATTAATTCTAGAAGTCTTCTGGTGGTGTTTTTTGGATCCTCTAAGCATAGAATCATGTCATCAAATAATGATAGTTTGAGTTCTTTCTTTCCTATTTGTATCCTTTTAATTTCTTTCATATGTCTAATTGCTCTGGCTAGAACCATGCTGAATAGAAGTGGTGAAAGAGGGCATCCCTGTCTTGTTCCAATTTTTAGAGGGAATGCTTCTAATTTTTTGCCATTTAGAATGATGTTGGCCTTGGGTTTAGCATAGATAGCTTTTACAATGTTGAGATATGTTCCTACTCTCCCTAGTTTTTCTAGTGTTTTGAACATGAAGGGGTGCTGTATTTTGTCAAATACTTTCTCTGCATTAATTGATATAATCATATGATTCTTATTTTTAAGTCTATTGATGTGATGAATTACATTTATTGATTTACATATGTTGAACCAACCTTGCATTCCTGGAATAAACCCCACTTAATCATGGTGCACTATTTTTTAAATATGTTTTTGTATGCAATTTGCCAGAATTTTATTGAGAATTTTGCATCAATGTTCATCGGGAATATTGGTCTGAAATTTTCTTTCCGTGATGTGTTTCTGTCTGGTTTTGGTATCAGGATGATACTAGCTTCATAGAATGAGTTTGGAAGGGTTCCTTCCTTTTCTATTTCATGGAATAATTTTAGGAATATTGGTATTAATTCTTCTTTGTAGGTCTTGTAGAACTCAGCTGTGAATCCATCTGGTCCTGGGATTTTCTTGGTTAGTAGGCTTTTTGATGGCATCTTCTATTTCCTTGCTTGAGATTGATCCGTTTAATTGTGCAGGTCCTCTTGACTCAGTTTGGGTTGATCATATGTCTCTAGAAATTTGTTGGTGACTTCAAGGTTTTCTATTTTACTGGAGTATAAATTTTCAAAATAGTTTCTAATTGTCTTCTATATTTCAATGGTGTCTATTGTGATATTTCCTTTTTCATCACAAACTTTAGTATTTTGAGTTTTCTCCCTCCTTCTTTTTATTAGGGTGGCTAAGAGTTTGTCAATTTTATGTATTTTTTCAAAGAACCAGCTTTTTGTTTTGTCAATGCATTGAATTGTTTTTTTAGTATCAATTTCATTGCCCTGATTTTAATTATTTCTTGTCTTCTATTGCTTTTGGTGTTGGTTTGTTCTCCTTTTTCTAGGGTTTTGAGCTGTAATGTTAAGTCGTTTATTTGTTGACTTTTACTTCTTTTAATGAATGAGCTCCATGCAATGAACTTTCCTCTTAGCACTGCCTTTATAGTGTCCCAGAGATTTTGATAAGTTGTATTGGAGTTCTCATTTACCTCTAAGATTTTTTTTATCTTCTTCCTGATGTCCTCTATTATTCATGTATCATTCAATAGTGTATTGTTTAGTCTCGAGGTGTTGGAGTAGCTTCTATTTTTAATTTTATCATTGATTTCTAATTCTATTCTATTATGGTCAAATAGAATGCAGGGTAGTATCTCTATTTTTCTGTGTTTGTCAAGACTTGCTTTGTGGCATAACATATGGTCTATTTTGGAGAAGGATCCATGTGTTTCTGAGAAGAAAGTATATTTGCTCATTGACGGATGGAATATTCTATAGATGTCTGTTAAGTCCAAATTATTAATTGTATTATTGAGTTCTACAGTTTCTTTGTTTAGTTTTTGTTTGCAAGATCTATCCAGTGGTAAGAGAGGTGTATTAAAGTCACCCAGTATTATTGTGTTGTGGTCTAACCCCATTGTTTGGGGCACAGATATTTATGATTGTTATGTTTTGTTGATGTATGTATGATGTATAATGTCTTTCATTATCCCTTTTCACTAGTTTTGGTTTGAAGTCTACTTTATCTGACAGGAGGATGGAACCCCTGTTTGTTTACGTGGTCCATGTGAGTGGTGTGTTTTTTTACCACCCTTTCACCTTCAGTCTGTGGATGTCTTTTCCTGTGAAACGAGTCTCTTGAAGGAAACATATTGTTGGTTTTTTTTTTTTAAATCCAATCTGTCAGTCTATGTCTTTTAATTGATGAGTTTAGGCCATTCACATTTAGGGTTATTATTGAAATATGGTTTGTAATCCCAGACATTTTGGTTTTTAACTTGACTTGCTGTCTCCTATGATTGGCTCTTCCTTTAGTGTAGTTCCTCCCTTTGCTGATTTTCATTGTTGTTTTTCATTTCCTCCCCATGGAATATTTTGCTGAGCATGCTCTGTAGTGTGGGATTTCTCACTGTAAAGTCTTTTAACTTTTGTTTATCATGAAAGGTTTTTATTTTGTCATCAAATCTGGGGCTTAATTTTGCTGGACATAAGATTCTTGGTTAGCATGTATTTTTTTTTTCAGAGCTTGGTATATGTTGTTCCAGGATCTCCTGGCTTTGAGGGTCTGGGTTGAAAAATCTGCTGAGGTACAAATTGTTCTTCCCCTATATGTGATCTGATTCCTCTCTCTTATGGCTTTTAAGGTTCTACCCTAATTCTATATGCTAGGAATTTTCATTATAATGTGTCACTTAGGGATTTATATTAATAATCTAACACTAAAACTTTAATAGGAGAATCATAAGAAGGCATTTAAGGAAAAAAAAATACAAGTGACCATTAAGAGTTGTGTTCAGGGGCTGGGGATGTGGCTCAAGCAGTAGTGCGCTCGCCTGGCATACGTGGGGCGCTGGGTTCGATCCTCAGCACCACATAAAAATAAAATAAAGATGTTGTGTCCACTGAAAAACTGAAAAATGAAAATATTTTAAAAAAAGAGTTGTGTTCAGTTCATTAGTTATTACACGAATGATGAATGATATATTTTTCTTTAAATGTCTTCATCTTAGGGCTGGGGTATAGTTCAGAGGTAGAGGGCATGCTTAGCATGAGTGAGGCCTTAGTTTTGATCCCCAGCACCAAAACAAATAAATAAGCAAATTTCTTCATGTTTTCCAAGTGTTCTCTAATGAGCATGCATTGTTTTAAAAAGTTCAGTCTAAAAATATGTATTGTATTTATATATGCTCTATACAATATCTTTACGTCCATAATATCTCCTCAGCATGATGAGGGCATGTTGTACACCTTTAATACGATATGCAAGATCTTTTCTGATGTGTCCCCTGCCTACCTGTCTAGTGAACTCTTCTTGGATTTTTCCATGTCATTCCAGTCATGCCGAACTCATTGCAAACTCCCCAACCTGTGCTTTTTCCTTTTCGGAATGCCCTGAGCTGGATTTCAGGAGGTTCATTCCTTTGGAGCAAAGATTCCTAAGAACAAGTCAGGGCCTACATTCTAGGGGGTCCTGGGGTACCAAGGAAAACACCAAAATACAGACTCAGACAGAGGAAATAAGGTGAACCCCATCTACAGGACTCAAAAAAAAAAAACTAAGAAACACATTAAAATAGTAGCTGGAGTTCTTTTTTTTTATTGGTTGTTCAAAACATTACAAAGCTCATGATATATCATCTTTCATACATTTGACTCAAGTGGGTTATGAACTCCCATTTTTACCCCAAATACAAATTGCAGAATCACATCGGTTACACACTCACATTTTTACATAATGGCATATTAGTGACTGTTGTATTCTGCCACCTTTCCTATCCCCTACTATCCCCCCTCCCCTCCCCTCCCATCTTCCCTCTCTACCTCATCTGCTGTTGTTCAATTCTCTCCCTTGTTTCCCACCCCCACTTTCCCCTCACAACCTCTTATATGTAATTTGGTGTAACATTGAGGGTCTCCTACCATTTCCATATGATTTCCCTTCTCTCTCCCTTTCTCTCCCTAGCTGGAGTTCTTTGATGCCGTATTAAAACTGTTGATTCCCACTCCCTAACGATAGTCGAGATGTCTGGATTTTCATCTAAAAACTCAGTCAATTCTAAAGCTAAGTAAAAAGCGAACGAATTACAATGATTGTATCAACGTTTACCTGCATGAGAGGGGCTGATGGGGAATTTGTCACATCTTTAATGCTTACTGAACAATCATCTGAATTCATCCTCTACCAAGCTTCATCCAGATGTGAGCTTCTCAACCTCTTTCACATCAAGGAGCACCAGGAAAACGCTTTTAATTCGCAACACATAGGGTTAATCTGCGAGGCCCTTACAGACAAAGGTGATCAATTTTTGGACTCTGGGAGCCCCAGCTGGCCAGCTTGCCCAGGGCTAAAATGATGATTATCGCAACCCACCTGAGACACATTCCCCGCACATCAGGTATAATCTGCATCATTTCAGGACAGAAAAATCTAGTCGGTTTGCAAATGTCCCCAGGAAAAGAGATCTTCCCTCTTCCTTAGGTAATATTGTCCTTTGGCTGTTTCCCATTTGCCATCAGAGTAGCAGCCAGAAATTCCTTATGTCAAGGCACACACTAGTTTAGGCCACCACCGCCTATTTCTTTCTTTATTTCCTATTTTGGGGATGAAACTCAGGGCCTCACACATGCTAGGCAAGCGCTCTACCACTGAGCTACACCCTCAGCCCCTTGACTGCATTCTTTAAAGAAGCAATTTCTTGTGTCATGTCTTTGGTACAACACCCTAAAGTAACATAAATCTCACCCACAAGGATCGGACTGTGACTTCTAGCTGAATAGATCACTGGGTAAACATCATTTCTATGAGGAATCAGCAAAATTCTAGAAGCAGATGCAGATGTAAATCAGTTAGCAACCAACCAAGATTACTTTACCCCAGTTGCATGGGGAACCCTATAATAGACCCTGAGGAGGGAAAAAAAAAAGAAAGCAAGCACAGAGGATTATATGTTGATCACTATTTCCTGCTGTTTCATTATTCATTTAAAGCAGACTTATTTCCGTTTTTCTTATTCGCCATAAAACAATCAGCCTTAAAACTATCCCACTTATTATTATTATTATTTTGTACCAGGGATCGAACTCAGGGGTGCTTTACCACTGAGCCACATCCTCAGTCCATTTTACTTTTTATTTTGAGACAGGGTCTCGCTGAGTTGCTTAGGGCCACGCAAAATTACTGAGGCTGGCTTTGAACTCGTGATCCTCCTGCCTCAGCCTCCCCAGCCACTGGGATTGCAGGCATATGACACTGCACCTGGCTTAATTTATTTTTTTTTTAAGAGAAGGGAAAGTTTATTTTAACCCGTGGCTTCACAGATTTAGTGGTCAGCTGACTCCTTTATTCTGGGTCCCAGTTGAGCATATCATGGTGGAAAGGCATGGTGGAGGGAAACTCTCAAGACATGGAGGCCAGAAAGCAGAGAGAGCGTCCCACTTATTTTGATGATCATATATATATATATTTGTGTGTGTGTGTGTGTGTGTGTGTGTACCAGGGATTGAACTCAGGAACACTCAACCACTGAGCCACATTCCCAGCCCTATTTTGTATTTTATTTAAGGACAGGGTCTCACTGAGTTGATTAGCACCTTGTTGTTGCTGAGGCTGGCTTTAAACTCGAGATCCTCCTGCCTCAGCCTCCTGAGCCACTGGGATTATAGGTGTGTGCCACCGTGCCAGTCTTGATGATCATATTTAAAAGGAATCATGAAAATGGAAAAACGCATTTACATAGAAGCAAAATTGTGTGCTTATTTTTAAAGGAACAATTTAAATGCTTTGTACTACAGATCATGTAGGTTTAATTTTTTTCCCTACAACAATAAAAAGATCCTTTTTTTGTTTGTTTGCGTTTTGCTTCTTAAACTTACCAATTACCTGAACTAGCTCCTACCATGGGTAGCTAATGGGAAAGGATGGTATTCCACACTTTAGATTCATTTTTCTCTCCTGTCCTTTGCTTTTCTTTTCTGTATAGTCATGTTGTTGTAATAGCTGTATAAATCACTTATGTTTTCCTTCTAATACTTCCTTAAAACAGCACATGCATTCTTTGCATCAGAAAGTAATAGCTAGTTCTGGGGTGCAGTAGTGCATGCCTGCAATAGCTACTCAGGAGGCTGAGGCAGGAGGATTGCAAATTCAAGGTCAGCCTCCGAAACTTAGAGAGCCCCTTTACTCAAAATCAAAAATAAAAAGGACTTGGGATGTAGCTCAGTTGTAGAGTACCTCTGGTTCAGTCCCCAGGACCCAAAAGAGAAAAAAAAAACAGCAACAGAATAGCAGCTACTGCCCCTTCTTCTAGTTCCTATTTTCTTCATAAATAATACTTAGTCCTAATAGTGATAGTGACAGTCTTAAAAAGAGTTTCAAAAACAGAACTTAGGCAAATAACTTATATTTTAAAAATTCAATTATGAAATAAAGATTGAGTCTATTCAAAGTATACAATGTGATGATTTGATATACATTTTATAGTGATTACCACAATTAAATTCATTAATACATTCATCACCACCCATGCTGTACATTTGCTCCCCAGTCCTTATTCATTTTATAACCAAAAGCTTGGACCCTTGACAACATGTCCCCATTTTCCCCATTTCCAGCCATTAGCGGTTATACTGTTTCTATGACTTGTACTTTTTTTAGATCATACAGTAAGTAAGATCATACAGTATTTTTCTTTGTGTCTGGCTTATTTCATTTAACATAATGCCCTCCAGATGCATACACATTGTCCAAATGGAAGAGTTTCCTTCTTTCTTTGTGTTTGGAGAGTACTTGGTTGTATACAACAATCATACCTGTTAGTACAACTATTATCAAAAAGATATGAGATAACAACTGTTGACAAGAGTGTAGAGAAAAGGGGATCCTCGCTGTAGGTTAGCATATAAATTGGTATGGACATATTAAAAAGAGCATGAAAGTTGCTCATAAAATTAAAAACAAAACAATTATAGGATTCAGCGATTCCATGACTGGAATGCATCCATCCACAGGAATTGAAATTGGTATGTAGAAGAGAGACCTGCACTCCTATCTTCATTCATTGGAACATTATCCAAAGGAAGATACAGAGTCAACCAAGTCCATCAACAAATGAATGAATAAAGAAATTGTGGTACAAACAACTCAGTTTTATGCATCTCAAAGAAACTAGTAATATATGGGATCTGTATGTTTTTCAGTGCATATAAACTGTTATTTATCATAGGTCCATGGGTGGGGATGTGGAGGCAGGCTTTTGCAAAGCTAGGTGTTGTTTTATTTATTTTTTCCTCCTCATCTTAGTCAACATGTTTGCAATTTGGGTACCTGCCAACAGATTAGAGATGGGCCTTTGTATTATGGCTTTATAGAGCAATCAGCTAGGTTTACCTAGGCAGTATGGATAACTGAAAGGAGGGACAGCCCAAAGCCTCGTCAGCCATGTTTTTCTTATTTTAAAATAACTCAGTTATACCCAGGAACTCCACATCTAGGAATTTAGCCAAAAGAAGTGAAAACATATCTCCTCCATTAAAATATGCACACCAAAGTTCATACCAATATTATTCATAGTCATCAAAAAGTAGAAACAACCCAAATGTCCATGGGCTGGTGGATGGTGTATCAGTCAGCTTTCCAAGACTGTAAACAACACTTGGGACAATCAACTTACAAAGAGAAAAGGGTGGTTTGGGATCACAGTTTTAGAGGTTTCAGTCCATGACCAGTTGGTCCAGTGTTTTGGGACCTGTGGCAGGGCAGCACATCATGGTGAGGAACACATGGTAGAGACATGTTCATGTCACAGATGGGAAATAAAAGAGATGAGGAAGAGACTGGGGTCCCCCTGTCCCCTTCAAGGGGATACTTCCAGAAGACCTCCCATTAGGCCCTACTTCTCAAAGTTTCCATGACCTCCCAATAATGCCAAGGTAAGGTCTCAGCCTTTAACACACAGGCCTAGAGGGGACACTTAAGATTCAAAATACAGCGCAAAATATGGCATGTCCATACAGTCGAATATTATTAATCAATATTGAAGAATGAAATACATAGAAAAGCCATGAAAATATTATGCTAGATGAAAGAATCCAGTCACACACCACCACGTATTATATAATTCCATGCACATGAAATGTCCAGGAGAGACAAATCTATACAAACAGAAAGTAGAATATAGAGACTAGCATGGGCTGGGGAAGGGGAGGAGATGAGGAAAAAAGGGAAATACCTTATATTAGGGTTGGGGTTTCTTTGGGGGGGTGATGAAAATGTTTCAGAATAGATCCCGGGAGAGCTTGCATAACTTCCAATAGGCTGAAAACCTAAATCACACACTTCGAATGGGTGAATTATATGGTATGCGAATTGCATCTCCATAAAGCCATTAAACAAAATAGCTCAGTCGTAATTCCCCACTCCTTTCAGTGTGCCCTAGGAATAATGGCTTCCTTTCAAAAAGTACCGTAGGAAAAAGATGTGTGGGGAGTAAGTTCATAATGGGAGGCAATTGGCAAACACGGCCTCAGCCAGGTGATCAAGGTTGACATGATGTGATGAGAAGGGCCCTGGCCTTTGTGGCCTCTGTCCCCCAAACCCACAAGACCCAGTCTCATCCTGAGAAAGATACCGGACAACTGGCAATTGAAGGGCATTCTACAGAATTCCTCACCGGTTCTCAACACCATCAGGGTCATCAAAAACTAGGAAAGTCTCAGGCTGTCAAAATCAGGGTGCACCTAAGGAGACCTGAGGACTGAATGTCATGGGGTGTCCTAGGTGGGATCCTGGGACAGATAGAGGTCATTGGGCAAAGCTAAGGAATATGAATGAAATATGGCCTCTAATAACAATTCACACCATTACTGGTCCATTGATTGTGACAAATATATCACACTCACTTAAAATGTTAATAGTGGGAAAACCAGGGGTTACCTACTGCTCTGTGCTTCAGGTTTCTCATCTTTCAAGTAGAAATTATACCTACTTTATTGGTTTAGAGCATTTAAATGATTTAAGTCATTATGTGATGCTTTGAACAGTGCCTCAAAATTGTAATGTGCTCAATATACATTAGCTACTTTTTTAAAAAAAATTAGATGTTAATGAACCTTTATTTTATTCATTGATTTATAGGCAGAGCTGAGAATCGAACCCAGCACCTCACACATGCTAGGTAAGCGCTCTACCACTGAGCCACCACCCCAGCCCACATTAGTTATTTTTAATGACTATCAGTTATTCATATTTTCAGATTTTTTTTAAATGAAAGAGGTGGGGAATCTACCCAGTGTAGCTATAAGGTTGATTGTTTCATAAGAGGTTCAGAAATGCTGCCCTTTTTTAATGCTTCTTAAATAAAAATGTGTCTGTTTCAGAAGGAGGTGATCAGGAATTGAATATTTTGTTCATTTTTCTCCTTTCAACCATCTATGTTTAAGATGGCAGGCAAAGGAAGTGGAATACATAGAAGTGCTTTATTTTGAATTCAGATCTTGCAGGGAACAGATAAATGAAACATGTGCTGTTCTCTCCCATGGACCTTCATGACAGGAGTAACAAACAGCAAGATAAATTAATTTGAATTATAGTTTTTGCACTTTCCCTAACCCTTCTCTGATGACCATCTCCAGAAGCATTAAAATGTCAACAGGAAACTATACCCGGGAAGCAAGGCAGCAAGGAAACCGTTAATACAGTTAGTTCCCAAGTTTAAAACACCCAGTTCACAATATCACATATATACACACAAATATTATATGTAGTTAATCACAAAATACAGAGTGGCCAGTTAAATTTGAATTTAAGATCATGCATACCTTTTAGTACACATATGTCTCAAACACTGTATGGGACATACTTACACTAAACTGTTCGTTATTCACTGTTTATCTGAAATTCAAATTTAACCAAACATCCATATTTCCATTTGCTAAATCTGGCAACTGAAATTAAGGATAATTATACATTTTCATATTTATGATATTTTCTTTTAAAAATAATCATGAAAAACTTCAAAAAAAAATAACAGAAACCCTTCTGAATATCCCAATTGATTTTCGAAATGGTAATTCTATAAGCTGCAGTGAGAATACCTGCTTTCTATCAGAGGTCTCCTGACTCATAGAAAAAGAATATTACAAGTTAAAACCCTTACATCTTTAGTAAGATACAAATTTTTCACATCACCAGCTTACCCATTTAAATGCAAGAATGAAAATGTTTTATATAGTGATTGAGAGGTTTTGAGGGGAAAACAAAGTTCAAATGAAGGAGAATCAGAGAATGTAAAAGATGAAGGGAGGCCTGCAGACAGACAGACATGAGCTGGGGATGTGGGCTGGGGGTGTTGGTGGAACCCGTGCTTAGCATGCACAAGGCCCTAGGTGCAATCTCTGCCGTCACCAGGAAAGAGACAGATAGAGACAAATACAGATGTGAACAAAAGAAGAGGGAACGGAAGGGTGAGAGAAGATTCTGGAAGGTAGGCACAGTCGGCTCCCAGGTAAACTGCTGAACAGGGACTATGGTCTTGACTGGAAACCAGAGTAGCATAACAGGGATGTCTGGGATGCACTGATCCTGGGAGCCACATCAACGTCATTCAAACACTGGATGAAATGAAACTGAGCATTGATTGCAAGTTACCTTCCCTATCCTGCTGCAAAAGAATCCTTTGCTTTAGGCTAAGATGAGACTATTTACTAGAAAGGAAGGAAGGGAAGGAGCCAGAGAGGAAGAACAAAGGAAGGGAGGAGAGAGAGAAAGTGCCGAGCTTTTGCTTTAATTATATGTAATTGTTTATCTAACTCAACAACAGACTTTGCAAAATAATGGACAGTCTTAAGGCTGTCTTGGGTATTAATAGATTTCTGTCTCTGTCTCTTGCCTGTACACACACACACACACACACACACACACACTGTGATTCCACCCTACACATTTGACCCTGGCTCAGTTCAACCTCCTTTCCAGTATCCTTGAACCTGGCTGAGCGGCAAAGGTTAAGAAAAAGCTGAGTCACTAAAGATAAAGTATAATTCAAGTAATGCATCTGTAAATCATAAAGATTTAGTGGTAACGTTAAATTGTTACCAGGCCTCAAGAGTTGGACTTTGAGAAAAGGATTTGAGCTGTTATATTTTGGATCATTGAAGAAATGAAAAACAAGAGGCTGGGCATATAGCTCAGTGGTCAAGTGCTAGGCTTGGCACGCGCCAGGCCCTGGGTTCAATCCTGAGCCCCATCGCTGCTGCCCCCTCCCCACAAAAGGAAAAATGATAGTACTTTATATACTATTGAGGATGGGGAGATCAATTCTATTTCATGTATCTTTTTTTAAAACACATGATCATCGACATTTTAAAAGAAACTTTCCTTGTATATTACTTGAAATAAAACACAAATATGATCCTGGCTCAGGTGTGTATACATCAGAACTCTTCCATGTACCCTGGTTCTCCCAAGAAAAAAAAAATGACTCATATGAAGAAGTAAGAATGGTGAGAATCGTATTTGGAGTTGTTTAATTTAGAAAGAAGCCTGGAAAATAGCCAATAAATGTCTTGGCTTTAAATACGACCCTGGTGACATGTTTCATCTTGATTTCTGAGATTAATTAATTATGGGAAACATCTTAGAATTTATTTAAAGGGTCACATGGGAAAAGTCATACACCAGTAGACAGGATTGGTCTCAGGCTGAACAGGAGTTCCAAGATGGATGATTGGCGTGTGGAAAATTACTAAGAAACAAATAATGGCTAACGTTCATGTTTTCCAAATTAGAAAGGAAAAAGTATTTTTGATATCACTGTAGAGATTGTCAGAACCTTTGCATACTTTTTTTTTTTTTTTTGGAAAAGAACACAGTGTACACTGAGAATAGGGACCTTTTCTGAACGGTTCAGTGTTATCTGTTATCCAGCAAGATCCTTTACATATATGTAGATATAAATAATCTTATTATATATTACATAGGACCAAATAATGGATTGTGTTATCAAATACTTAAGTAGGAGAGAGTATATTCAAGAGCAATTTCAGATTCTGATACACGTCAAAACTGGACGATTAAAAAGAAGATTTAAGAAAGAAAGAAATAGAGACAATTTTCCTAGATTGGAACTGGCTGCAGCAATGTAAGTTTCTTAAGCGTTGGCTAAGATCATTGCAAAACCAAGAGTGCTGCAGAAGGGTCAAATTTTAAAGAAAATTTAAAAGCTTCTGTTGAAATTTAAAGTGCACACATACAGTTATTATGTGTTAATCAAAAATTTTTAAAAATGTTTAAAGAGATGAAAATGCTAACTAACCTGATTTGATTATTACCCATTATATACATGTATGGAGTTACCACATGGTATCCCATAAATATATATATAATTAAAAAATATATATTTTGCCATACTGGGAATTGAATCTAAGGGTGCTGTCACTGAGCTACATTCCCAGACCTTTATTTATTTATTTATTTTTAAATTTTGAGACATAGACTCACTAAGTTGCTGAGGGTCTTACTAAGCTGCTGAGGCTGGCCTCGGACTCACAATCCTCCTACCTTAGCCTCCCCAGTTGTTAGGATTGCAGGCATGGGCCACTGTGTCCAGCCAAAATAATGTATAATTATTTAAAAAGAAAGCTAAGGCACATATTTGGTCTCCATTCATATGGATAAAAACAGTTTTACACACTTACTTTGCTTTTCAAGATCTTTGTAAGTTGTAGGATCTTTGGTGGATTTTTCTACCATGAAATATATCCCTGCCCTCTTTACCCCCCAAAAAAACCACACACACACACACACACACACACACACTCACACACACTCACACACTCACACACACACAGTGGCAAACAAGGAAGAAATATAGGTTAAAATATCTTATCTAGAGAGCAAAATTTTAAGTTTTCTTCTCTTCCAACTTTTTTCCTCATTCGTCTGGTTTCTGCAAAGATAATAAAAATAATGACCAAGTCACATGTCTGGTCACTTATCCCATTTTCTCAACTTCCCTATTTATCTCATGCTGCTTCATCTCCCCTGTCAGAATTCTTTTACCACTTCTGACTGTTTCTTTAAAGTCACATTCATCGTTTATTCCCCATATTAACTACTTTTGCTGGAAAACTCATTAGTCATTATTTGATTCTTTTATTACTTATACCAAATGTCTCTTGCCTCATCTGTCTGCAACTCTGATTTGGTAGCTTTCTTTGAATATTGCGTCACATTTCCTATGAAAAAGTCAACCTTTTTTTTTTTTTTAACAATTGCAATTGCCATTATGTAAATATTACTCTTCTTACAGAAAATTTCTGCTCAGGCTAAATTCATCCCCACCCAAAGCATCAATTTAGGTAAACAAATCTTCCAATACACAATGTTCTCTGGAACAAGCAATCGTTTCAAGGAAAATAATCAAGTCATTCTCAAGTGTCACAAAGTAACTAGCTTCAGTTAAAGTCAAAAATCATCAAATTTTCAGTTTCAGCTGTCAGTTGTACCCTGAAGTGCTTCCTCTTCCACCCAAAACTGCTCAGTGTAATGAAACTCTGGGAAAAAAAAAATACCTTATTAATAATCTCTTCGATATGTGCCAAGAACAAAACTTTCACTTTGGCACACAGTAAAATGTAGAAAAGTGAACTTTAATTCTTTTTCCTAACTTAGGATGAATATTTATTCAGTAGCTACATGTACTTTTTTTTTTTTTTTTTTTTTTTTTTTTTGGCGCTGCGTCGGGATACAGGTGCAGATCCTTTCTAGATTTCACATTGTCTGGAATGTTCCATGTTTTGATCCAAAATACACTTTATGTTCCACAAATGAGAGGAAGAGCTTGCTTTGGAGGCCTGGGTTGTTTTACAAAAGTAGGTCATTGTTTTTTTGTTTTTTGTTGTAATTATTTGAAACAGTTCAGTGTTCTGCATATTTTATTTACATTTTCATGACCCGTAGGTTTTTCTTCCCCGGGGTTGACATTTACCGGTTTGCTAATTATAGAAGCAAAACCTGAATTTCTGGAAATTTCAGAAAACATCAAGAAAAGAAAAATTGCCAGTAGTCTGCCCCCAAATGCTAAGATCTTTTAACAATAAATTAGTATTTGTCCTCACGTTTTTAGTCAACTTTTAGTTTTTAGTCAATATGAAAGTTAGTTTGTATCCTGCTTTTTAAGTAATATTTTGTACACCCTGCCTTTTGAACTGCCTCGGGAAGGAGAAAAAAAAAATCTTTATTACTGTTTTTCCTAGAAAACAGTGCAGGATTTGAATATATGAAATTAGTTGGGGTGGGGAGCACATTCAGGAATAAAAATATTCTTTCCAGTATTTTCTTTTTAATTATCTAAAAGACAAACGATGGCTTGAAAGTGTTCAGAAAATTATTAGGGTATCCAAAAAATGTTCTTTGGTAGGTTTAAATAATGAGTAATAATTCTTAAATATTTTCTGAATACCTTTTTCATTTTCATAAAACCATGGTAAGGGCTGGGGCTGGGGCTGGGGCTCAGCACTTGTCTAGCATGTGTAAGGCACTGGGTTTGAGCCTCAGCACCGCATATAAATAAAATAAAAATCTGTTCACAGCTAAAAAAAAAAGTGTAAAAAAAAAAAGAACACAAATCACTGTTGTCAACATTTTAAAAAAATCATGGCAAATCAATTCCTTCCCTCTAAATGTAGTAATCAAATAATAGTGACCAAGGCCTATGATGTTATAATAGTATTTCCTCTTATCATATGATGTAAGATATAATAGCTCCCTAAGCTATTCTATTTCAGTGCCTAATTATCAGTTCAGTAGTGAAGCATTTACTTTCTCTTGCAATTAAATAAATAAACATATTCTTGATGTTTTAAATTAGGGGAGGCATTACAGGATGGCAGATTTGTTCATTTTTTTCTAAGGCTGACTACTTATTTTCAATGGATGTGGAACTAACATGTTTATGACTTCTACTGGGGTGCAAAATAGTGTATTTTTGTTTTTCTTTGGTTTTGTATTTAACAGTCTGTATCCTGAACTAATGGGTAAAGTCTGGATGACTTTCATCTGCAAATTTTCTTCCTAGTTTTCAATCATATTTATCAAAATGACAACCCACATTGCCCTTTGCTCTATATCTATCCACTGCACATGAACTAATTCTTTAAACTGAGAATTTCTTTCCTTTTTCTTTTTATCTTTTTGCAAGGCTCTAGAAACAAAGAGAAGGAGATATTTGTTGCTGAATATAATGGAATAAATTGTGATCATACTTTTGTAAGTCATCTGTGTGTGTATGTAATATGTATGTATTATATGATATATATATATATATTACAATTTCCTGATAAACATGACTTAATTTCTCAGGCAACTTGCTGCAGAAATTAACACACACTCTCCCACAATACAAAAAAAAAAAAAAAAGTAATGTCACAAAGGTGAATTCTAAGACACATACTGACCAAGAGCCGTAAGCACACAGTGGGCAAAAGTCCTAGCAAACTTGAAAAATATTTAACTGAACAATAATGGAGCAATGCCAGATGCTAAAAGTCACCAAAGATCATTTTAATTGTTGTAGATATAATGGTGTTCAATGACAGCTGTTTTGGAACAAAAAGGTTATTTCCTGCAAAATTCAGTAACTTTTCTCCTAAAATAAACTCTCATTGATTGTTAAAATTACCAATTGTCCTTAATGGCAAATGGACACTAACGTTGGCTAATAACTTGAAATATGGAGTCACCCCTTCATGTTGATTTGTAAACACTATCTGGAGGAAAAATTAAAGACATAATGGAGCCCCATGTTATTTCTCCCTATGGAGATATTACAGAGCTCTTATGTAAGAGAAGTTGTTGAAAAAAAAATATCTAAAGCAAAAACTACTTACAAATTGCATGTTGCAATTTTCCCACTGAGCACAACTTCCTCTCCCCTTTCCCTTCTCTCGCTCTCTCTCTCTCTCTCTTTTTTTTTTGAAAACAACAAGAATAAGCTTTTTTGAAACTCTACATTTTGCTAAGTTATAAATTTAAAAAGCCCAAATGATTTAACAAAAGAGACTGAACCTATTAATGAACAAATGTGTATTTTGTGTGCTGGCTCAAATCTACTAGAATGAACTACTTTAGATTTTGTGTTATTTATATGTTACAAGTCTATTTTAAGGCTTTTTTTCCCCCCTAAGGTTATAATTATATGCATTACACTTAATGGTCAAAGCAATTTTTTGCTTCTTTCTTTTTGCAATACCGGAAATGGAACCCAGAGCCTTGTGCAAGCCAGGCAAGTGCTCTACCACTGAGATATAGCCTCAGCCTATTTTTTTTTTTGTTCTTATATATTTTAAAAATATGTCTTGGCAGCTATTTAAGTAAAAGATAAAGAAATGTAAAGATAAATAAGCACAGCTTCTGTCTCAAATCAAGAGATAGAGTCACTACATCACTTTTATTCATTCATCTTATTAATTCTATTTTGTTCTGATTAAGAAAACTAATATATATTCATTATTTTTAAACTTGGAAAATTCTGAAAAAGCCAGAATCACCCTGAATATACACCACCACCCGAAAGATAATCTGTTAACCCATAAACTTATTTTTCCAAGCATTTTATAGGCATATGTATGTATGAATATATCTTAATACATAAGTAGATAGTGTTTTGGTTTTTTTAAAAGATTTTAGGTATTAGTTTTAACAATAATGAGAAAGGAGTTGAAATTTTGAAAAGGAACTCCTTTTATTTGTTTTATTTATTTATTTTTAAGTTTTTAGTTATAGATGGACACACTATCTTTATTTTTTTGTTTATTTTTATGTGGTGCTGAGGATCGAACCCAGTGCCTTACATGTGAGAGGCAAGCGCTTTGCCACTGAGCTACAATCCCAGCCCAAGAACTCCTTTTATTTTTTAAAAAAATATTTTTTAGTTGTAGATGGACACAGTACCTTTATTTATTTATCTTTATGTGGTGCTAAGGATCAAACCCAATGCCTCTCCCATTTCAGGGGAGTGCTCTACCACTGAGCTACCACCCCCGCCCCCAAGAATTCTTATTTTTTTAAATAGTTTTTTGTAGTTGTAGATAGACACAACACCTTTATTTTATTTATTTACCTTTATGTGGTGCTGAGGATTGAGCCCAAGGCCTCACACGTGTTAGGCAAGCGCTCTACCACTGAGGTACAACCCCACCGCCAAAAGAATTCCTATTGTCCTTGGGTACCACAAGAATTTCCATTATTCTGAGATATTTAAGATTTTTTTCTCTTATTTCATCCAATTTCTACCTGGTGAGATCCATGACATTCAGTTACATATGCTTATTAGGTAGAATTCCAGTATTTTCTACTTAAATATTCCTTTTAAGAATGCTGGTTTGGAGGCTGGGGCTGTATGTAGCTCAGTGATAGAGCACTTAACTGGCATGGGTGAGGCACGGGGTTCAATCCTCAGCACCACATAAAAAGTAAATAAATAAAATCAAAATTATAAAAAATTAAAGAAAAAAGAATGCTGGGTTTTAAGCAAAATCATTTATGTAAGGCCATTCCATATATCAAAATAATGCCTTAAATCTATATTTTTAGACTAAGAGAAAAATTTCTATGAGGCTTAGTCTTCCCAAACAAGCAATTAAATGTGGGAATCATTTAATAGAATCGTTACTGTTTTCAACCAAGAGTTTTGGAACTTAATTATTTTTCATTCTTTCATGCAGGATACATTCTAAAATTTATTCTGTAGTTCTGGTACACTGAACACAGAAAGACAAATACCATATATTCTCATTCATGTGGAAGTTGAAAAAGTTGATCTCATAAGAAGAAAGCAGTAGGGGTTGGGGTTGTGGCTCAGTGGTGGAGCGCTTGCCTTGCACGTGTGAAGCACTGGGTTCGATCCTCAGCACCACATAAAAATGAATAAATAAAGATATTATGTCCATCTAGAACTAAAATATTTAAAAAGAAGAAAACAGCATAATGATAGCTAGAGGCTAGGAATGGGACATGGGCCAGAGAGGTTTGGGGGATGGTTACCAAACTGCAGTCAGACAGGAGGAATAAATTCTGGCAACCTAAGCATAGTAGGTTGACTACAATTTAAAACAATGTATTCTATACATTTTGCTTGCTTTAATTTATTTACTTATTTGATGCTAGAGATTGAACTCAGGGTCTGGTGCATGCTAAACATACCCTCTACCACTGAGCTCTACCCCTAGTCCCTACCAAATAGTTTATAAATAACTAGAGAGGAGTTTGAAGCCTCTCAGCACAAATGAATGATAAATAATTCAAGGAGGTACAAATGCTAGTTCCCTGGTTGATCATTACACATTGTATACATGTTTTGCATGATCACGCTCCACCCCACAAACATTATGTATTATTATGTACCACTATTATGTATTATTATGTATCATTCAAAACAATTTAAGAAGGAGCCGTGGGGCATGTCTGTTGTCCCAACTTCTTGAGGCTGAGGCAGGAGGATCCCAAGTTTCAGGCTAGCCTTACCAACTTAGTGAGACCCTATCTTGAAAATAAATTAATTAACTTTAAAACTAAGAAAATATACTACAACGGACTTTAAAGAGGATAGATCTAGGTGGGCTGAGGATGTAGCTCAGTGAGAGAGCACTCGCTGAACATACACAAGGCCATGGGTTCAATCCCCACTAACACACACATACACACACACACACACACACACACAAGAATAGATCTGTATGTTGTGACATGAAAAAAGACCTTAAGTGAAGAATTCAAAAGACAAGACATTTCAACTAATTTACGCTAAAGAATGATGCAAAGTGTGAATGCTAACCTGTGTATGTTTAGAAGTACATACACTTCTTTCCATGTTTATGGAAATGTATAGAAAAGACACTAGCAAGCAATGCCTCAAACGGAGAAGGGAAGTGGAAGTGGGGGTTGGCAAGGGAGAACATTAACAATCTATTCTGGGGATTTCTGGATTCTTTTCAACAAGAATAGATTCAATGCATACTGGTAGAATATATTTGGGGGGTACTGGGAATTGAACTCAGGGGCACTCAATCACTGAGCCCCATCCCCAGCCCTATTTTGTATTTTATTTAGAGACAGGGTCTCACTGAGTTGCTTAGGGCCTCCCTGTTGCTGAGGCTGGCTTTGAACTCGAGATCCTCCTGTCTCAGCCTCCCCAGCTGCTGGGATTACACGTGTGCACCACCGCGCCTAGCCTGGGAGAATTATTTTTAAATGGAAGAAATTCAGATATCCTGATGCAGTATTATCCTTTATATTGGTCCTGCACTTCTCAGACATCTGTGTTTTTCTGTCTTATCTTCTTCTGTGGTACTGGGAATCAAACTCAACCTCTCACATGCTAGGCAAGTGCTCTACTACTGAGCCTCATCCCCAACCCCTCTAGTCATTTCTGTCACCCTTTTACTGCCTCTCAGAAACTTGAAAGTTCCTAGAGAGGATACATGCACTGTAATTTGCATTTTTCCTGTGCTTTGGTGAGGGACAGAGTGGCCCCTAAGTCTGTCTCCCTTGAACATAATGACCTGGAGTGGGATTGAGAAGCCACTACACCATCAGAACAGCAAAACCATTATCTATCTACCAAGAGTTCTGGGGATGGATTTCATTAGAAGTCCTTATGATGAAATGATCACCAAAAAAAAAAAAAAATCTTTTTCTAGAATAATTACTAGAAGCTCAGTTTAGTAGTAGACACTATTTTTTTTTTCCTCTTGCAAAACCAAGAGCCCTGGGCACTACTTTGAGAGCAGCCATGGATAGAAAGAAAGAAGGTATTTGATTTTATAGTGGAACAGGAAGGGAAAACATGCATAGAGCCTGGTCCCGGGCTTACCATTGGCCTTGAATCTAGATAGACCTATGGCAAATACAGTCCTAAATGATAGTTAGACAAGAAATTCAGTCTGTTTCCCTATAAATTAAATTCATTAGATGGATGAATTCCAAAGTGAGGAGAGAATGGATGAACATTGATGGCAGGTGATTTCTTTCATGAAAACGAACTCAGACACTGCCAAATACCCTCTCTTCTTCAAACTGGCAGTCCCCCAACTCCCCACAGATCTAATCTGATCACTGTTTTTTTTTTTTTCCTGTGCTGGGGATTGAACTCAGGGCCCTTTTACTCCTGAGCAACACTCCCAGACCCATCCCTTCCCTTCTTTCTTGAGATTTCTCTTTCTCTGTCTCCATTGGCTCTTTTCTCTTCGTTTATGATCATATGCAAACCCCCTTCTGTCTCCAATACAGAGATAAAAGCAAAAAGAACGCCTTGTTTGGAATTTGTGTCCCCTTTGCAAAATCGACTACCTTTACTCCACTGCCAAGAGTCTCTAAAGAACAAGTGACATTCATTATCTTCGTTTTCTCACCATAAAAGGCGAAGAGCAGGACTCAAACGTTAGGTAGAATCCAGTTGCAATCTTAGATGCGTTGCAAACTAGTTGTATGGCTCTGGTCAAGGACTCCCTGAACCTTGGTTTACCCATCTGTAATATGAGGGTGATAATAACAATGTCTGAGATTAAATACCACAAACCTTAACAGTGCCTGGGACATATGTAGTAGGTGCTCAATAAACATTGCTGACTGCCTCCGTCTCAGCCTTCCCAGTTACCAGGCCTATCTTATTTGGTCTCTCTGTGCCATTTGTGCTGTCTACTTTGTTCTTTTGACTTCCATTCTTGCAGGCCATTGTCACTTTTCTTTTTTCTGCCTCTGTGGCGCCTCCTTCTCAGATTCCATCTACTCTGGAAAAGCCCACATTCCCTAGGGGTGCCTCCCCAGCCTCCTCTGTTGTCTTCCTGTTCCTGGCCATCTCCTTCCCATCAACGGCTTCCACTGCTGGGTATACAGTGACAATTCCACAGATGTGTTCCCATCACAGACCCCTTTCCAAAGTGACAGGGGTGTACCAGCAAATGTTTATGGATGTCCTCACTTGGCTGTCCCTTTCAAACATGGAAAACTCAGGGTCTCAAATTGATCCTGTTAATTGTTCCAATCAGAAACCTGAAGTCAGCTTAGACTCATGCTCTCTAATGCAAATAATTAAAAAAAAAAAAAAGCCCTTGGATTCTACCTTCTGAGTAATCTTATATGGCTACATTCTATTCGTTCTTCAAGCTCAAGTTCAAGTATTTCTTCTTGGGGAAGGATTCCCAGTAATCAGCCCTCCCCAACCTGAGTGAGATTTCTCCCCTCATGACACACTATGTGACGCCAAATCCATAGCACTCTTGGCTTTGTGCTCTAATTTTTTTTTACATGATATTTAGATTTAATCATTGTCACTGAATTTGTTATTTTCTATTGGTGTGTGTTGTGGATGGAACCCAGGGTCTCAGACATGCTAAGCTCACGCTCTACCACCCAGCCACACCCCAGCCTGGCCCTTCCCCCAAACTATCTTATTAAGCTTGTCTGCCTCCTGCACTGGAGTGTGAGCTCCCTGAAAGCAGGAATTTGGGACTTCATCCTAACACAGTACAGGGCAAAGGAGAGGTGCTCCATCAGGATTTAAAAGCGAACCTCTCCCGGTGCGAGGTGCACGACTGGAATCCTAGAGGCTCAGGAGGCTGAGGCAGGAGGATCTTGAGTTCAAAACTAGCCTCAGCAAAGGTGAGGCACTAAGCAACTCAACAAGACCCTGTCTCTAAATAAAATACAAAATAGGGCTGGGGATGGGGCTCAGTGGTCAAGTGGCTCTGAGTTCCATCCTTGGTACCAAAAAAATTAAAAAATAAAAAAGCAAACCTCTACCTGGCCCACCATGAGCCCAACTCTCCTTGACCGTCTCCGTCATACTACTGTGAACCTGGAATTTAGCAAGATGACTGACGGAGAAGTGGCTCAATCACATTCCAAACCATTCACTGAATAGTAAATCTGTTTCTAGATAATTAAGAGTTAACTATATACTATCATCCAAGGGAGCCTTGCCAAGTCAATAAATTACTTGCTGTTTACTGAATACCAACTGTTTCCCTCACATACTGAGTGTGTTTACTATTTCCATTGCTCGCATTTCTTACTGAGAATAATCAAGAATTCAACTTTCTTTTTTCGTGACAAGGAAAAGATTCTTTTGGTAAGATAGCATCTGAGATGCTGGCTCTCAAATACTTGAAAAGGTGATTCTCTGTTTTGATTGGGGACTTGGACCTTATCAGTCACACAATAAAGAGCAACATTCAGATTTTGCACTCTAAAATTTTTTTTAGCTTACCACTTATGACCTTTCCATCCCAGCAAATGATTCTCAAATTTTAATGCGCTTAACAAACACTAAGTCAAGGGAAAGAGCAAAAGAAACTAAAATAGGGAATGAGGAGAATTTGACTTGACTTAAAATCTTTCAATTTTTTTATATGAAAAAAAATTGTTCATGAATAATTTATGTAGCTAAAATTAAAATTTGTAGTATCACGGAGGATGATTCTTCAATGTCAACCAAGTGGTTCTAATGAATCCAGGAATCCTGGATTCCACCTTTCTAGGATTAGAATCCAACACATAAAACAAAAATAAAGCGCCCAGAATTTGATGTTGCAGCCAGATTTTGGAACCACCTTTCGTTGATTTTTAAATGGGAACATTTTTTCAGTGATCTTGAAAGTGAATCATTTGGACTGGGTTGTGGCTCAGTGGTAGAGCACTCTCCTAGCATGTGTGAAGCCCTGAGTTCAATCCTCAGCATCATATAAAAATAAATAAATAAAATCAAGGTATTGAGTCCATCTACAACTAAAAAATATATTAAAAAAAAAGAAAGTGAATCATTCAAGGGTTAATACTTCTTTCATAATCAGGCAAAATCGAAATGAAAAAAGAAGAAACTGCTGAAGAAAATTATCAACTTTAAATAATGCAAATAATTAATAGTTAAAATGAAGAGTTGTTAGTTTTCCAGAATTGTTAGATTTATCTTAGTAGTTTGAATTATATCACTTTGATTTTTTTTCCTTCTAGAATGTTAGCTAAATGAAAAAGCTGTTAAATTCTATGGTTATTAGCTATTGTCTAATCTTTAGGCATCACAGGTAAATGAGATGGGTCTCCAGTCATTTGATTCACTTACAAACATTTATGAAGTACCTACCACATGCCAGGCACACAAAGCACTTTATATGTAAAGTATTAGAATTTGCAAAGTTTTCTCATCTGGAGTGGAGTATTATTTTTAACATAATAGTAATTCAATAAATGTATGCTGAGTCATGGGTTCAATTAAGTGTAGAAAATACTATTATTTGAGCTCTTTTGAAATCTACACAAGAATGCTATCAGAAAAGTTGCATTGTTAGAACAAGTAACTACCAGGAAATCCCCTTGGTAATGGTAACATTTTATTGATACAAAACATAAAAACTGTCTTAGAGGATCATAGTGTGAAGTCAAACAATGTATTGGGTTCTTTTTAAACTAAGAAAGGCAGACACAAAGGAACTGTACAACACACACCTAAGATAGAAATGTGCTTTTCAAGATTAACTGGATCATTTTCAACCCAAGTGGCTGAAAGAGGACCTTTCTGGAAAATAATCGATTATAGTAAATCAGGTGATAGTAAAATGAAGGACTTGACTTCTAATACGAGGTTGTAGACTTGAAGGATATTTATTTACCAACCCCCCAACTCCGAAGTCCATTAAAATGATCAAAGCTACATCTAGGGCCTGTTAGTGTGAATTAGAAAAAGGTACCCCTTCTTCCATCACTCCAATGGCTCTTTTTGTGCAGTTACAACCTGCCTTATATGCTGCAGCTCCAGAATAACAATGAAAGAACGCGGTAGGTGGGTGAAAAAGTAAAAAAATATGCTAGTTCCTATTCAGAAGGGGAAATTAGAAATAATCTTTTTTTTCTCAACAGTATTTTTTTAAGATTTTTTTTATTGGTATACGATTCACATACCATAAAGTCACCCTTTTCAAGGTCAGCAAGTTTTAGTAAATTTAACAAAATCTTGTAGCCATCATCACTGTCTAATTCCAGAACATGCATCACCCCCAAAAGAAACTTTCTACCCATTATTAGTCATTCCCTATTTTCTCTTGCCTTACCCCTGACACCCGCTGATCTATGTTCCGTCTTTGTGGATTTGCTTATTCTAGTCATTTCAAGTAAAAAAAAAATCATGCAGTTTTTGGTTTTTGTGTCTGGTTTCTCGCACATAGCATAATTTTTATTTTCAATATTGAGGATTGAACCCAGGGCTTTGTACATACTCGGCAAAGCACTCTACCACTGAGCTACATCCTCAGCCCTGTTCTTTTTATCTTGAGGTGGGGTCTCATTAAGTTTCCCAGTCTGGCCTTCTATTTGTGATCCTCCTGCCTCAACCTCCTGAGTAGCTGGGGTTGTATGACCTAGCACCTGGCTAAATGTTTTTCAGGATCATTGTGTTATAGCATATGTCAGGAGTTTGTTCTTTTCTCTTTCTCTGCCTCTCTCTCCCTCTCTTCTCTCTTTCTCTACAGTGCAGGGCCTTGCTCATGCCAGGCTTACTGAGCTATGATCCCAAATCTCCCCTTTGTTCCTTTGTATGGCTGAATAATATTCCACTGTATAGACAGACTACTTTTTGTTTAACTATTCACCAGTTAATGGACATCTGGATCATTTCTGTGTTTTGGCTATTATGTTGCTATGAACATTCGTATACAAGTGGCTTGATCTTTGATGAGAAGGTTATATTACTTATGTAATTTTAAAGACACTTAAAAAAAAAGAAAAGAGTCATTAAGGCTGAAGCTCTCATTTCTTTTTCTTATTTGTTTCTGTTTTTCCCCTTAAATTCAATTGTTTAGTCGTATTGCCTTGAGTTGCGCATATATTAAATTTCTCTTGATTTTATGGCTTACAAATGTTTGTTTTACATATTGCCTCCTTTAAGTATTCTATATCATAGGTAGGTTTTAAAATTATTTTTTAGAAATGTCTGGAGACACTCAAGGATTATGTTCCTAAAAAGTCACAATAAGATATATAGTTTTTGTTGTTGTTGTTTAGTGGAGGGGGGAGAAGATTTTGGTACCCAGGATTGAACTCCAGGGTACTTTACCACTGAGCTACATCCCCAGCTCTTTGATTGATTGATTGATTGATTGATTTTAATATTTATTTTTTAGTTGTAGTTGGACACGATATCTTTATTTTATTTATTTATTTTTTTATGTGGTACTGAGGATCGAACCAGGGCCTCACATGTGCTAGGCAAGTGCTCTGCCACTGAAACTTGGTTTCAGCCCTATTTTATTTATTTATTGAGAGAGGTTCTCATTAAGTTGCTGAGGGTCTTTTAAGTTGCTAGGTCTGGCCTCAAACTTGCAGTCCTCCCGCCTCAGCCTCCCAGACTGCTGGGATTATAAGCATGTGTCACCGTACCCAGCAAGAAGTATGTTTTATAGACTGAACAATGCCCTTCAGGGTGATAATTTGCTTTCCATCATTAATAAATTATGCAGTCACCTAGGCCATTGCAATTCCATTTGGTAAAATAGTTTAAAAGATCAACTAAATTTATCCTTTTAAAGCGCTATGCTTGCAAGGGTCAACTTTTAGGAACTTGTAGGAATAGTTGTTTGTTTTTAATTCTGCATGATAAGAAAAGGTGTGCAAACGTTCATCTGAAGGAAATTGACTTACTGTAATTTTACTGAGAGAATCATTGGATGTTATAGGAGATTAAGACCAGAAAAATACATTAGGGAAAGAAAAAAAAAATCCACTTTAGGGTGGTAAGAAGAGATGGTGCGGAATGTTTTGTCAATAAACAGAGCATTACTCTTCAGGAAACTATTCACAACTCCCTACCTCCCTCCCCCACCTCCTCCCACCACCATAGGAAGGTTTCTAAACACATAAATGCAATTCAGGACGACAGACCAGCCACCCTAACATTGAAAATCTAGTCAAAAACGCAAAAGGGAGTTGTGCTCCCTGGCAAAGCATCCCTGCCCAGAAAGGGGCTCCAAATTTCATGTCTTAGATGTATGAAAAAATATCCCCTTAGATGACACCCTGAAAACTGAAAAGAAATTCATGGTGACGGTCACAGAAGCAAGAGTTGTGCTAGCTGTTTGGCTCACATCCTTTGCCTTTAGACAAGTCAGAAATATTCCAGCCCAACAAGGTGGGATGCGGATGTAGCTTGGTGGTAGCCCACCTGCAGAGGCCCTGGGTTCAATCCCCAGTATCATCAGGGAGAAAAAGTTAGATCCCTGAAAAATTTCTCCTATGAAAGGGGATAGGGAAATTCTATTTCTGACAAATCCCTGTGAAACAGCATATCTGAAATCATTCCATTAGGAAGCCCAGATCGTGAGCCTTCCTCTCCTCCTTCCTGGTCTGGAGTTGCTCAAAACTGAAATTATGTATCATAGCCGTGTTAAGAACAAAGTGGTCACCTGGGTCCACATGTTCAAAAGAAAATTATTTTTCTAAAAATAGAAAGATGTGTGACTACCTAAGTTAGGCCCCCAAATCATTAGCTGAGCCTGGGAATTTTATGAGCCTGATTAATTTTGTAGATGTAAACTGGGCATAGTGGTGCACATGCATAATCTCAGTGATTTGGGAGGCTAAAGCAGGAGGATCACAAGTTTGAGGCCAGCCTCAGCAAATTCATGAGATCCTGTCTCAAAATAAAAATTTAAAATAAAATAAAAATGACTGGGCTATGTAGCTCAGTGATAGAGTGCCCCTGGGTTCAGTTCCCAATGCCAAAGAAAATAAAATTTGCTGGGATGTAGCTCAGTCGTGGAACCACTTGCCCTAGGTTCTGTACTCAGCCCTCCCAAAGAAAAGAGCTGTTACGAGAAAAATGAAGGGCAGCGATGTAAGATTCTTGATGTGGTCACATAAGTTTGCATTATACAAGAAAAACACTCAGCATCTTTCATCAATTGTCAGCTTACTTGGTTTCAGGTATTGTCGTTTACAGTAAGTTAGGGCGTAAAAAATATAATCAAGTGTGGCTTCTGCTGTTAGGGTACTTACGCCCAAGGAGGCAGACACTTTAACAGCAATCTGTACTAAAATAGAGGCTGCATTCAAGGCAGGAGCACCAAGGACCTGCCGGTGTTGTGTTCCAGAAGGTTTTCCAAAGAGAGAAACCCTGCAGCATTTGGAAGAAGGATGCCTGACATTTGTCCCTTCTGAATCTCTTTCCCTATAGAAGCACACAATCCTTACTTGTGTGGCATAAATATGGGGTCAAAGAGGGTAAAAGTGACTGTCCTCCAGGGATCTACCAATCCTAGACTCTCCCAAAATTTAGGGGACCAGTATCTGCTATGTCTCTTCTTGGCATAAGTACACATTTTGCTTTTTTGTTTTGTTTTGTTTTAGCAACTGAAATTGCCCTAACTACCTTTCCTCAGGTTCAGGTCCCTTGCCTATTTCTTAGCCCGGACATGTTTATGTCCTTGGTTGCTCTGCTGGAGGGCACCCATGGTACTCCTCTGAGCAACACACACATTTTATAACTCACCAATGACAGATGTTAAGCATGGGGAAAAATTTCAGTGGAGAAAACAATTTTCAGATAAATCCAAAACCTCCTGGAGCAAATCAATTCTTCCCAACTTTTAAATCAAAGATCTAAGAACAACATTTTAAAACAGTTGGGAAGTTTTATGATGAAATGCATTATATGTAATTGACTTCAGGATTATACAGGAGGGAGGGACTTGGGTGAGAATACAGATGAAATGGGATTGACTGTGAACTGAAATTGGCTTAGGGGTCCCTGGGGGCTTTGTGGTACCGTTCTGGTTACTTTTATGTATGCCTAATATGTTCCATAATATTTTTTTGATTTTTAGTTTTGGATTTTAGTTTTATAGGACAAGGCCCAGGATCTACAAATTAACACAGGTGTCCTGAGAAAACCATTCTCATGCAGAAATTTGTAGTTAAATCAAAGTCTATTAATTGAACTAGTGATTTTTGCATGCAAGAAATAAAAAGATAAAGTAGTAAAATATCTCTATAGATGGGTAATCAAAAAGCAAACATATAGGCCTGGAGTTGTGGCTTAGTGGTAGAGCACTCGCCTTGCACGTGCAAGGCCCTNTATATATATATATAAATATGCTGTAATCCTAGTGGCTCAGGAGGCTGAGGCAGGAAGATTACGAGTTCATAAGCCAGTCTCAACAACTTAGTAAGGCCCTAAGCAACTCAGTGAGATCCTGTCTCTAAATAAAATACAAAATAGGGCTGGGGATGTAGCTCAGTGGTCAAGTGCCTCTGAGTTCAATCCCTGGTACCAAAAAAAAAAAAAAAAATCAAACATACATGTAAGAACCCTTCAGTTTAGCATCCAAACTATATTTCAATAAGTAATTATTAGAAAAAATACTCAATACTTCATGGAGTTAATAAATTACATTTATCGAGTTCTTACTAGGAGCCTGACTTGGCATTTTCTTATGTTATTTCATTGATGAAATTATGGGAATATATTAGTTTCATCTTATACGTTTTTTTCCCAGTATTGGGAATCAAACCTGGCATCTCACACATGCTAGCCAAGCACTCTAACACTGAGTCATATCCCCAGCCCCTGTAGTTTCATTTTATAAAGGAGGAAACTAAGCCTAGGATTGATTCTCCTGCTCAAGGTCACACTGAATAGAAATAAAGGTCAAGATCACATTATACTGGTACATAATTAAAACAAAATTCTTAAAAGGAAAAAACAAAGTACTATACTTTGCCATCCAAGGTGATTATGGGTATTCTTTCTAACTTTTACTAGTTCTGCTTCTTGCTTTTTGATAAGTAGAAGTCAGTCAGATACATAGTCAATTTTTTTTTTTTTTTTTTTTTTTTAAAATATTTATTTATTTTAGTTCTCGGCGGACACAACATCTTTGTTTGTATGTGGTGCTGAGGATCGAACCCGGGCCGCACGCATGCCAGGCGAGCGCGCTACCGCTTGAGCCACATCCCCAGCCCTACATAGTCAATTTTTTAAAAATATTTTTTTATGTGTAGATGGATACAACACAATGCCTTTATTTTTTTATTTTTTAGAGAGAGAGAATCTTTTTTTTTTGTTTGTTTGTTTTTTTAGATGGACACAACACAATGCCTTTATTTTTATGTGGTGCTGGAGAATCGAAGCTGGGTCCCTTCCATGCTAGGTGAGCGCTCTACTGCTGAAGTCCCAGCCCAACATAGTCAATTTTTAGCATAAAAAGTGGAGAAAAAAAAAATGAAAGAGCAGGGCAAATAGCTCACTTTTTTATTTCCCAAAATAGAAACTATTTGAATCTTTAAAATATGTTTTCAAACCATTAAAACCTTAACACTTAAATAGCCTAACTCAAAACTGTTGAAATTACCAAAAGAAATTTTCCCCAAATTAAATGTTATTATTAATTTTGTGGCAGTTCACACATCAGGAAAAATGAAAGAGAAGGTTTTTTAAAATAGAGGAGTAAAAGAAAAACAAGAGTGTTTTAATTCAATATTGAAGGAAAGAACATTATTGAGAGTAGGGCCTTGAAATTGTGTCTCTTTCAGTTTTTGCAAATTACTTGAAAGACAGCTTATGTTGAAGCATTAATAAATAAACATATATGTATCAAGTTGACTATATTCTCCATTTTTGGCCAAATATAGCTATGTTCCATTCTTACATAGTGATTTGTGTGTGTATGTGTCGGGGATGAGATTTACTGGGTTCACACCCAAGGCCTTATGGGATACCACTATCAGTCAAGCGCTCTACCACTGAGCTACATCCCCAGCCCTACCTGATGATTCCTTAATTAAAATGTTCCATCTTTTCTTTTATTTCTAGGCAAATGCTCAAAACATAAATAGAATGCTGAATTAAGCAGAGAAGTATGTGGAAGAAATCAAGAAATCAAGCGATCTGAATTTAGAAGAAAGTCTTACAAGCTCAGCTTTGGTACTTAAGAACTTCAAAAGAACCTTTAGTAAGACTCAAAGTCAAATTGGGAGTTACAGGTAAAATTTCATTACTGGATTTAAAAATTACACGTGGGAACATGCTGTTCAAAAAGTAGATGACTGTGTGTGTATGTGTGTGTGTATACGTGTGTGCATCTGTGCATTTAATCTGTCCGTCATGTTAAACTGCTTATGATTTCTTAAATTTTAAATTAAGATCTTCTAAATCTCCTGGGAATTTATAGTGTCTGGAGATTGATAAATGGTGTCACAGATAAAGAGGGGGAGCCCACGTCAGAGCCGTGATTGTGCACAGCTGCTATAAATGAATAACTCCATTAGAAATAAGGGACATTTATTTCATTAACTCAGTCTTTAAAATGGCAAAATGTCACTATTAATGCCAATACCCTGGTTTGCAGGACCTCTTGGAAAAATAAATAAATTTGTTATTATTTTTTAAATTTCTCCCCTAAAAATATTTAAACACCAGAGTTTTACACAGTGAGGTTAGTTTAAATGTAGTTGAAGTCAAATGGAAATCAATTCAGTTGCAAGGCACCTCCCATTACGAGACCTGTACTTCCTTCACAATATAATCAACATAGTATGTAATTATGAACCTGGGAACAAAGTTCCACTCTTTGGAAGAAAAATTCTATGTCTATAAATCTCGAATGAAGTAAATCACTGAGCATTAATTAAAAAAAGTCATGAGACTCAACACCAAAATTTGGAAGGAATCTTTGTGGTTGGGGAGAACGGAATTAGGCCCAATCTTCTGTCTCTAGAAATTCCATATGGATCCTACTCCATATGTGGGCTGCTGCAGGGTGGAGACCATGTGGTGTTTATCATTTTATCCCCAGCACTTAGCAGAGGGCCTGGCACAAAATAAGCTCTCAATAAATGTTTGTGGAATGAAAGAATTCTACAACTGTAGTTTATACAGTGTCATTCCAACTTTTAAAAATGTGGCTCACATTTTACACCAACTCCTGATACACCCCCCTCCACCCACTAACACACACATACACACACACACACACTCACACAAGTTCTGAAACAACATTTTGATACAGGAGTTGCATTCTGATAGTTTCTGTTTTCTAGTCTGTTCTTTTAACTTGACTTTTAAAAAAAAAATATGAGCTAGGACCCAATAAAATAATTTCAAAACCCACTAATGGGTCAAGACTTTTAACAGTTTGAAATAGTGCTACTCTTTCATTTTATATTGCTCACTTGATAGTTTAGATTGCTTTTTAAAAAAAATCTCACAATCTTTGTTTCAGAAGACTTTAGAAAATATTCAGATCAACTTTAAAGCTTGTACCATTTGTGACCTTACTGTATTGGAATTCCCCTCAGTGACTGTTGATGAATTATGGGAATTTCCCTACCGAAAGCAGATTGGCCCCTATATTACATCACACACAGAATCTAAGTCAAAATGGATCACAAACCCATATGTAAGAGCTAAGCTAATAAAACTCTTTGGAGTAAAATGTATGGCTTTAGATTAGTCATTGATATCCCACCAAAATTAAAAAAAATTAATTGGCCTTCATCACAAATGAAAAACTCTTGAGCTTCCAATGATATCATCAAGAAAATAAAACAACAACTGAGAGGATGGGAGAAAGTACTTGCAAACCATATATATGATAAGAGACTTGTACACAGAATATAAATGACTCTTACAACTCAAAAAAGACAACCCAATTTAAAAATGAGCAAAAGACTCGCATAGGCTTTTCTTCAAAGAAAGTACACAGATGGCCAATTAGCACATGAAAAGGGGCTTAATATGATTAGTCACAAGGGAAAGGCAATTCAATGAGGTATCAAGTAACAAAAGACAGTGGCGAGTAATAACAAGGATGAACATCCTCATGTATTGCTCATATATTTATTTACATTCTCACCAGCAGCATATGAGGATTCTAGGCAGTTCCTCAAAAACAGAGTTCCCATGTATTATAGCAATTCTGACCCGAGGCATACACCCAAGAGAAATGAAATCTATACACAAATCACCTTGCAAATGAAAGTTCATAGTAGCATTATTCTAAAAGCCACACAGAAGAAACTGATCATCAATTCATGGATAGATGGCCAAAAACAATGTGGCATATGCACACAGTGAAATATGATTTGTCCACAAAGAAGTGACAAAATGGTGACATAATCTACAGCATGGAGGAGCCTTGAAAGCCTTAGGCTCAGTGGAGAGAATCACTAAAGACTTCATTATTGGTGGCACACAACTGTAACCTAGCTACTTGGAAGGCTGAGGCAGGAGCCTTGCAAGTTCAAGGTTAGTCTAGTCAACTTAGTGAGACACTGTCTCAAAATTAATAAAGTAATAATAAAAGTCAAAACGAAGCAGGGATGTAGCTCAGGGTAGAGTTCCCCTGGGTTTAATCCCCAAAACCACACACACACACACACACACACACCTCGTATGATTGTATGACTCCATTTATATGAAATGTCCAGAATAGATAAATCTATAGAGACAGAAAGAAAGTAGGTTAGTGGTTACCCAGCATTGGCGAGGATGACTTAATGAGAAGAAAGTTTCTCTTTAGAGTGAAGAAAGTGTTCCAAAATTAGAGTACAGTGTTGGTGACACAAATTCGTCAATAGGCTAAAACTCACTGAATTGTGTATTTTAAATGTATAATATCTAAGTTTATATCATGTAAATTGAAAGATTATATCTCAATAAAGCTATATTTTAAAAAGCAGATCAGAAATCTAGAATGAATTAGAAGGAAGATGCGACCTGTCGTTCTGCCTGAGGGTTACAGTGTTGAACCATGTCAAGCTGCCCGCCTGAATGACAGGCAAAGAAACGGGGTCTCACCTTGGTTAATACAAGGGTCTCCCAAGTCCCCATATTCCGGTGCCTCTTGTTATTTTAGAGCAGGGGGAAGGAGCAGAAGGACATGAATCTGTTGGGTCAAGCCCTGAGCTTTCTCCCTAGTGATACGCTCACAAAGTACTGTGCAACCCCAACAAATGAAGATGCTAAGGGCAGGAAGGCATCCTGAGCAAGACGTTGGTACGCATCTGGAAGTCAAGGGCTTCCCTGCCTTTTGCCTTCCCAAGGAAACCCAGACCCAGAATTAAACAGAGACAGAGAGAGAGATTTAAAGAGAACTTGAAAACGTGCGATTCTCACTCCCGGAATCCCCACCCTCCCTCCACGAATCCCGGTCCCTCCCTGTAAGAAACACTGCTGAAGAATTTAAGAAATTCTATTCATGATTTTAAGGAACACTTTGAATGATTAAAACTGTCACTTGGCGAAGAGCGATGTAAATGACAAAGGCAAAAAGGGGGGCCCCGAGGGTATGCAGTTTCATTAGGGTCTAAGATAAAATCCAGGTGTCCTCAATATTATTTCATTCATTTTTTTTTCCCTTTTCTTTTTTGAAAGTCTCCTTGGAGAGCACCTCTGGGACCACCGCCCGAGGGCGAGCCTGGCGGAGAGATGGAGGGTGGGCCCCGGCGCAGACGGGACCAGACGGTGGGCATCTTTCTGGACTTCGGGTCCCTGCTCTGTGACAACGGGACCATT
>NW_026000168.1:16426222-16446001 GCF_001458135.2 Marmota marmota marmota
GTCTGAGGGGACGCGGACCGACGGGCGGGTGAAGAGGTTCAGCGCTGAGGAACGGTCCCGGTCCCGGGAGGACCGAGACTGACAGGGTCACGGGTGACAGGCCAGCGGGGTCGCGGGCTGAGGGTCGCGTCCCGCGTGGAGCTGACCCGGCGTGGAGGACGCGGGCAGCACGCGAGGCGCGGGGACCGCGAGCCGCGGACGGTCTCTGCTGGGTAGACAGGAACCCGAGCGTCCCGGAGTCCAGGACAGGCCCCCTGGGGAGAGCGTTGGGTGCGCGGGGACCCTCCCGAGGACCGGGACCTCCGTGTCCCTTGAGGAGGTGCGCAGGCGTCGGGGAACTTTGGGACAGGGTGTCCGCGGGATGAGGAGAAGCGTGGCTCCCGCGTTCGTCCGTCCCGCGGCCGCGGAGTTCCCTTGACGGGGAGGTCGCCCTGAGTCTCCAAGAACTTCAGCAGCGGTGGCTTTCTGTGGGTCGTGGTGACAGTTTTCAGAGAGAGGCGCACTTGGGGCCACCTGGCCTGGGTGTGCCGGCCCTGAGGGATGTCCACCGGGCTCCTCCCGGTTGGAGGGGAGGCCGACTGCGGGTCCCCTGTCCCACCCGCACCCCCAGGTGTTTGGAAAGGTCAAATCGCTGTGATGTGGCTGCCACACGTGCCAGGCGTAAACTGCGTCGCTTTGTAGTCTGGCTGAGGGTACATAGGGGTGGAATCGGCCAACAGATCTGCCGTCCCTCGATGCTGGGGGTGGAGGTGGGTGTGCTGTCCTGGTACTTAATACTTCGGTATTTGGGGCGGAGCCTAAGGTAAGGAGGCAGAAACTGGGAGTAACCAAACTGCTGCTTTTATATAAGGGCAGTTGGTAGGTAAAGAAGGGGCCTTTACCTCTGCTGGTGATCAGAAGGCTGCATTTCTAAAGTCTTCTTGCTAACTCCCCATTACGTAGGTGAGTCGGCTCCCTTTAATTGCCTTTGGTTGGAATGTGTTGGTGAGATGTCCAAAAGTGGCAAAATTACTATCACCTTCTGTATTATATCATTATTTTCTTGCAATGTGCTTCCTTTACAGCAAGAATCGGATCCACTTGGGTCTGAGGCTAATGGTAGGGGAAAAAGTAGAGTCAGTTATTTTAGGTGGAAAAGAGAATAGTTGGGGCATGAAGAAACCAAAGTTTTTCTTCTTTTCGATTAGGGACAAAATGTAAAATTAATCTGTGTTTATTCTCATTTGAAAATCAGACAAAGTGGTGAACTGAGTTCTATGATAGCTGTTGCTGGGGAAAAAAATTCTTGATTTTGAAGTACATTAGTGGACTGTCAACTTTTTTCTAAAATCATTCATGAAACAATTGTTATTAAGAGTTATTAAGAAAAGCAGTGAGTAACTTATTCTTGAACCTGGGCAGGTCTTCAGCTAATCTCAGGTGTTCTGCTGCAGTCTTCCTGTCTATAGCTAAGTGACTGATCACTGACTGAAAACATAAGTGATGGGGATAGATGCTTCAGAAAATCTTTCTGGTGTGGGGACTGACAGTCATTAACTGCGGTTTCTCAGAGAAACACTCTTATCAAAGTTGGGCAGAAACACTCATAGATGCTAACAATTAGTGTTTGGAGTGGTATTTCAAAAGATTCTGCTGCGACTTTAATTTTTGTGTAGTATATTTTCAGTCAGACTCTCTCTGGAGCTAAATATTGAACCATAGTATTCATCTTAATATACAAAACTAATGTCGCATTAGCCCAAGAGTGAAGTGTGTTGCCAAACCATCCATTTTTATCCTTCTTTAAACTTCACATAATTTTTCTCCTTTATTTAAATTATGTGATATTTGATATTTAATTTGCTGATGATTGTATCTTCAATGAAAAGGTCTTAGAACCAACTAGTGGCCTTCTCAATCTTCTGCAAGTCATTGGAAAGAGAGGAAAACCACTATTGATGCTTTTATTTTTTATTTTTATTTTCTTAAATTTTTTTTAGTGTTGATGGACCTTTATTTTATTCACTTATTTATATGCGGTGAGGCAAGCGCTCCACCACTGAGCCACAACCCCAGCCCCTGATGCTTTTATTTTTTAATCAGAAACTTTTTTTCATATGTAAAAGTTTGTTTCTAGCTCTTATAATTAACTGCTATACAACCATGGCATCAGTGAAGTATAAAGTTTTGGAGAATTCCAGGCCGAAGACTTTTGTACTGTTGTTTGGTCATTCTTTGACATTTAAGAGAGTGTAATTTCTTCTTTAAAAAAAATTAAAACTAAAATGGCCACTAGCATCATATTTTTTATTGAACTTGAGGGTACTTTGGAAATATTTTTGCGATTACTACTTTTAACAATTAAATGCAATATTTTCTTCAAAGGAACTCATTTCCTTTAGCATTCATTTCTTTGTGTTTCAGAATTACTTTCCAAAAAGTCCTAGGTGACATTTTTTTTAAATTACAATATTTAAAAATCCTTACGACTTTTAAAATTCATATAGGACACAAAGTGTGATTTTAGGAATATCAGGTAGAAATGGCTTACTGATCATGCAACTTGATTATTTTTAATCAGTAAACTATATAAATATCAACAGATACTTATTTTCTCTTGTGTAATTCTGTGAAAATAAGAATGTTTGTCACTAACCTTGATCAAGATGGTTATCTGTTGAAGCTGTCTGTGAAAAGGCATCTCTGTGGAAACATATCCAAGTGTTAATAATACATTTCATTTAGTTTTCAAATTATGACGTGGTTATTAATAACAGAAGACTTTTGACAAATATGAAAAATATGTTTAAATAATATTTTCCAAGTGCTTTCTGTATCCTGGCCCAAATTTTTGCTTCTTTCATAGGCTCTGTCTATGAACAGTGCACACAACAGAAAATGTTGGTCATTCTAATTTGTAGGTGTATTTCTGCTGATTTCATTGTCATTTGAACTTGGAAATATCACGGGCGTGATAAGGTGTGGCAAATGTACTGCAAGAAGTTTTCACTTTTATAGGATTTCACTAAGTAAATATTAGTTGTAAAGGATTTTAAAAATTCACTAGTCGAGAAAACTGGATTTAAGTCAACCGGTCTGTGAGCACAAGTGTGCGCTGTCCCCACAAACTATTAAACTGAATTTCCAACTTGCTTTGCCTTTTTGGAGGAGTAGATTCCTTCATTATCTATTCCTTAATTCTCTTCCTTTACACCTAAAAGCAACATAAAGGGCAGCGATTTTAGGTTGTTTACAAAAAGTCCTTTGAGACTGATCCTATTTGACGCCACCACAAAACAGTGAGATCTGTCAATATCCATCTTGCCAGCATAGAAAGCCCTAGAACGTCATACTGCAGTTAGTTTCTTCGCAGACAACGTCAAAATTTAAATTTGAAGATCATTTGAAATCTTCCTGAGGTTTCTTATTTACTATTTGTATTTTCTCTGAATACAGAAGTAGATCCAAGGGAGTTACACAGTACATGTTTTTTTTTAATTTGTTTTAATTAGTTGTACATAACAGTAGAATGCATTTATGCACTTTGATATATCATACATAGATGGGATATAATTTCTCATTTCTGAGTGTACATGTTGCAGACTAATATTGGTCATGTAGTTCCATATATATGTACAGTAATAAAGTCTGTTTCAGTACATGTTTTAAAGCTATTATTTAATAAAAACGGTGAATTTTGATTTTTATTCACCTAACATACTTCATTAGATTCTTGGAAATCTATTTGCCCACGGTAGGCCATATTTGGGGGACATTTTTATGATAGATGTTAAGACACCACTGATAGTGTATGCTACAGTTATTACTTTAAGAAACGGGTTTATGTGTTCTTAGTATTTCTCTGACCATAAATGTACATCAGCAATTTAATACTGTATTCAGTTTAGAGTATGAATGTTTACATTGTTTAACTGTTTCAATTTTTTATAGCTGGGGCCAGTCACTTACCCTTTCTAGCTCAAGTTCCTCATTTTCGAAGTGGGAAAAATATTTCAGTTATTATTCCTTGTTCTGGGAGGTATGATTTTAAGACTTTTATCAGCAAACCTGTGTATCTTAAATGAGTAATTGACCTTCCTGAGTAGCTGTGTCATAGCTAACTCTTGTACTCTTTTAGTACACCCCAGTACTAATGTTGAGATTATTAGTTTGAAGATAATGCTTGTGAATTCATAAAATGTTTCTTAGAATATTTCATTATTCATTTTAAAATTATATTTCCTATTCCCTGATGACTTCAGACAAAAATCAAGTCTAATCCTCCGTCTTTGTGAGTCCTGTGTACACAAGTAGATTAATATTTACTTTTAATGCATCTAGAAGGCATGGATTGTGCTTTTATTTCATAAATCTCTATTATTTTTTTAATTGTGATTGGGCCCTTATTTATTTGTTTGTTTGTTTATTTATATGCAGTGCTGAGAATCAAACCCAGTGCCTCACACATACTAGGCAAGCGCTCCACCACTGAGCCGCAGCCTCAGCCCTAAATTTTCTGTTCCTTACATTTTTTTTTTTTCCCAGTGCTGGGGATGGAACCCAGGGCCTCATGCATGCTAGGCAAGCACTCTGCCACTGAGCTACATCCTCAGCCCTCTGTTCTTAGGTCTCTCTGGTGCAATCTGAGAATTTGTCATACATGTTATCGGGGAGCAAATGTGTTTTTACAGTGAGGCCGGTTATCCGTCTGCCCAGAAGACAGTTTACTATGGAGCCTAAAAGACTAAGCAGTGACTTGTGCTTGTGTTTTAAAATGAGGTCCCTTTCAACAGGCAGTAACCAACAAGTAGTATTCTAGTAGCATGAAAAGTTAATATGCCTCCTAATAACTCACCTATTTATTAACAGGGAGCAATTGGACAAGTATATGATTAATCGTGTACTATCCAAGGAGTACGTTTTAAATTCTCCTTCAGAATGAAATAATACATATCATCCTGAAGTGTCTCCTGTGTGAGAAAGGAAGGGACTTGGACTGAGTGTTGCAAACAAGGGGCCCGATCCCCAGCGGCACTCTGGTGAGCTGAGAGTAGCCTGGAGTGACAGCAACTCAGGACTCACGTGTGGTGCCTGGGAGGATCCCTCCCACCTTTGCTGAGCCGGAACTATGCAGTGCACCTGGTCTACCCCTCTGCTCAGTCCCAAGCAAGCACCTAACTAAAAGGACAGGGAAATGGAAGGCAAAGAGTCGCTCAAGCTAGTAGGTGGGGTGAGTGTCCCTGTCACCTCAAAAGCAAGTTCATTCATGTGGGTTTCCCTTTGGGGGTGGGGATCAAGGACTTCATTAGCGTCTACTCTCTTAATAGCAAGCATAATTTGTGCTTTTTTGGAGTCATTATTGCACCTTTAGGTATTCTAGTGAACAGGCCATTCTCAATTGAAATTGGGACAGCATGCAATGAATTTCTTTTCGCAGCTGCATTTTCTCAGATAGAATGGAAAAGAAATGACATTGTCAATCCGTTCAACTTGAACCAATTAAAGTAAGATTTTAAAACCTCCCGGTCAGGATTTAAACTTGATCATAGAATGGTTTATTTCAATTTAATCCAGTATCTGTTTATTTTTATTATGCTTTGTTATTTTTTTTAAAAAAATCATTTCATATGTTTATTATTTATGTATGGGTTTGTTTATTTTGGTGCTGGGGATTGAACCCAGGGGCTCAAAACATGCTAAGCATACACTTTACTACCAAGCAAAAAACCCCAACCCTCACTTCATTGGTCGGTTGGTTGGCTGGTTGGTTTTGAGGTTTTGGGGAATTGAACTCAGAGCCTTATGCATGTTGGGCAAGGGCTCTACCACTCCCAAGCCCCCACTTGATTGTTCTTAGAAAATAAATTCATTGCCAAAGTTTAACTGTTTCACTTTTTTTAAAAAAATGCCTTAATTTGTGGACTCATCTGAATATTATAGAGGTAAGACATATTGAGACAAATTATATGACCTCTGGGAAGAGTTCAGATTAGCATCAACCTAGGGCGAGAAGTCCTTCACAGTCTGCCACAGATAAGGAGAAGGTAGATAGGAGGGAGGGACAGCAATAGGGAAATACCCTGAGTAGGAGTGTGACAGATCCCTGTGTGCTCAACTCCCACCATCAACAGGATGTGTGGTTACGGTGTCCTGGAACAGAAGTTTGGTTTCAGAGAATTTACCCTGTTCCAGGATGACACTATAGGATTCTAGAATCACTGTATATTCTAAAGGTGCCACTTATCATTGTTCTCTGTGGCTCTCAAATTTCCTTCAGGAAAGAATCCAGAAAGGGAATGGAAAGAGGTTACACAATTTCACCCTGTATGTTTAAGCAATAAATCTTCCTTTATGGTGAGGGCCATGGGGAAACATAACTGTCAGACCGATTGAGTGCAATGGTGAAGTTCTGGAAAGAACTCCTTAAATGTCTTTATCGCTCTCAGGGCTGGAGTCCACTGTTAAAAAGCTATTGTTCCTAGTCGGGCAAATTCGTAACATCGCTATCAGGAAGAACTTGAGCGAGTTGGTTATTTCCTTGCTACCTGAAAACAAGGCCTGGAAGAAGTAGAGAACATATCTGGAGTCGAACAGAGGGGATCAGGAGAGAAAATAAATAAATAAAATTAAGGTAATGCTTGTCCCAGTTTCCCCCATGAGCCAGCCCCTGTGCAATAAAAAACGAAAATAACCGTGTGGGATAGCAATGATAGGAAAAGATATATGCACCCATCATTTTTTCTCTTAAAAATCAAAACAAGTTGCAAATCTTCTTCAAACATTATGGCCCCAAAGAAAACAAGCAGTTATAAAATATCAATTTTCCTAGGCTACATTACAAAAGTTAGGAGGTAGAAGACCGAGGTTGGTTAATGTAATCAAGTAGTCAAATAGTACGTCTCCTTTGTTTTCTCCATGTTCTGCCAGTTTTGAAAGTCGCTTCCTAAGAGATTGAAATGAGAGGGGCTTTTTAATCACTTCATAAAAAAAATTAAAAAAAGGACCAAAGAAGTAAAAATAATATTTAAGGGCTGGGGTTGTGGCTCAGTGGTAGAGCACTTGCCTAGCACATGTGAGGCACTGGATTTAATCCTCAGCAGCACATTAAAAACAAAATCAATCAAATAAAGTTATAAAAAATAAATAATTAAAAAATAATGTTTCAGTCTTTGGCATACCCACAGATCATAAAATTTCTTACATACTTTATTCTTTTGGCTGAAAATAGTTATTTCAAGGCAGTGGGTCTCTGTTAGAAATAAAAGTTCAGCTGGGTGTGGTGGTACACGCCTATCAACCCAGCCACTCAGGAGGCTGAGGCAAGAGGATTGTGAGTTTGAGGCCAGCCTCAGCAATTTAGTGAGACCCTGTCTCAGAATAAAAAAATAAAAGGAACAGGGATAAAAGCATCACTGGGTTCAATCTCAAGTACCAAAAAAAAGAAAAAAGAAAAAAGAAAGAAAAGCTTAGTAACTGTCTCAAGTTCATTAACTCTATGAATCAGCTAATTGTTGGTGTTTCACTGTTAAGTATGGGCCACCCTCATGCCTCATGACTAAGCACATTGCTTACTTGTCATTGATTTTCTACATGACCTTGCTCGTCCATAAATCTAAAACAGTATCCCAGTACCTTCCTAAATATTGTTCTTTTCTGGCAGTTGAGAATTAACCTATGTATGTAAGTTTTGAACTACATATGGAAAAGTGCCCAATATAAATTCTTTGCTCTTTTTATATAGTGAATAAGGTTTATAAAAGAAAACAAACATATGAATGATGTAAATATAAGTGAAGTAGAAACTTCAAAAAAAAAAATCATTTGCATGTGTTGGTTTAATCCAGAAGAGTGAATAAAATACCCAGGCAGGCATTTGGCAATGTAGAATTACTACATGTTTTCCTAAAGCATTTGGAACTAGTTAGAAACATCCTGGCTTTATTTAAAGGCAGTATAATATATTTTTAAACTTTGTGTTCAACAAGGCTCAAATTTGTTGGTTTTTAGGACTAGAGTAGTTCAGTGTCAGCAGAAATATAGATATCATTCTTTTGAAGGTAGGTGCCAACAAGGTTTCATATCTCTCTCTGCAACATGCAGCACAGTGCTTAAGAGACACTCAGTATAAATGTTTTTATAAGAATTAAGAAATAGCCAGGTGAGGTAGTGCATGCCTGTAATCCCAGCTACCTGGGAGGCTGAGGGAGGAGGAGGATCACTTTGAAGGCAGCCTGGGCAATTGAGTGAGACCCTGTCTCCAAATAAAAAAGTCTGGCAACATAGCTCAGTCCTAGAGCATGTTGTGCAGCATTTGAGAGGCCCTGGGTTTAATCCCCAGGAACCACCCCTCCCCGCCAAAATTAGTAATTGTCTAAGACAGTAATTCTCAAAGTGTGGTCCTGGAACCATCAGCATCAGCATCATTTGGGAAATTTTTGTTAGAAATGCAAATTATTGAGCCCCACCCCAGTCCTGCTGAATCAGAACCTCTGAAGATATCTGTGTTTTAGATATTCTCGTATAATATACTGTTCAGGGACCCTGGTCCAAGAAGATTCCAGCATCCCATCTGATAGTGTGCAGAGCATTTGTCCATGCCCTCAGTCTGGATTATATTTAGTAGGTTTTACCCTTGCCTAGAGTTAAATTATTTGCCATATTTCTCCCCATTCATAGAATCCCTTGCAACCATCCTGTAAAATTACCCCATTGACTTGTCCTTTTATCAGTAGAAAAAAAAAATCTTAGCATTGCCGTCAATAAGCTCATGTCAAGACAGTCTGGCTGGCTCACTTCTTAGGGTGGGGCTGGTTCTTTTTTGTTTTAGAATGGTCACTAGGAATCCTGAGTCTCCAAATCAAAGACTGGATTTTTCTAAGACTGTGGGGGATGATCAAATCCTAGAGAACTGGTTCACGTTAAACAGATTTTAAGATACAAATGTGTAATCTTGAATTCCAGCTTAATAATACACCTTTCCCAGTGATTGCTGATGATTTTTTTTCTGATCCAGGGAGTGATCCAGGGAGTTTAACTCAGGAGTGCAGTCCATGCTTGGTATACATGGACTTTGGGCTTCAACTCTGGCAACACACACACACACACACACACACACATTTATGATTCAGGGACTGAAGAAATTTGGACTCAACTTATCTCTGATGTCACTGTGATTTAGTTCAGTCCCCTTAGAAAGCAATTGGGCAATATATTGCAAATTCTGATGTTATATCCCAGCTTCTAGGACTTTTTTCCCAAAGGGCTGGAGGGTATAGGAAAAACCATATGTATAAAGACTTTCATAAAAAGCATTGTTACAAGAACCTGTATTTGGAAGTAACTTAAATATTTAATATTAGGGGAATGGTTAAGTAAATTATGGCACAGTGACTACATGGAATATACAGTTACCACAACGATTTAGAAGACCACTAGCACCTCTGAAAAAATATTAAATTTAAAAAAAATAGAAAAGGGCTGGGGATGTAGCTCAGTGTTATAGAGTACTTGCCTAGAATGCATGAGGACCTGGGTTTGATCTCCAGCAAACACACACACACACACACACAAGTAAAAAATGTGTGTGCACTATTGATTGTATAACATGTACATGAAAAATCTGGAAGGGACTATACAAAAGTCATAATAGTTATATTAAAGAAGTGGGACGTGGAAGACTTCATATGTATTTTTTCTCTCTTTTACAAAGTTTATCCAGTAGTATAAAAATTACTTCTCTAATAAAACCTTATATGTATAGCTTTTCTTTCTTCTTAGTGTATCAGTGACCCTAACCAGTAAAGATCAAAGCAAAGAATATATTACACACTGAAAATCTTCTACCTCTTTCACTCCCTTAAAGCCACTGAAGTCAGCATAAAGAAACCTAAATGAATTTTTTCTGTTATATCCAAATTTTTATTTTATACTTAAATTTTGGTTTGCACATTCGACTTCCCTGTACTCTTTGCCTGACTATTTGTAAAGGGGGGAAAAACAAAATTTAAAAATCCATCACTCCATTAACAGCCTTTTAATGTTTGCAGCCATATATAAGGTTCAATTTTGCTGATTTCTCAGGGCCTGCAATCCTTTTGATCTTTAGAATATGCTGGCAAATGAGAGTTGTTTTTTTTTTAAAATAGCTGCTAGAGTTACTTTCTATTTATTTATTTATTTATTTTTCTGGTGCCAGGTATTGAACATGGGGGTGTTTTACCACCGAATGACTTCCCAAGGCCTTTATTTTCTGTTTTTATTTATATTTTTGATTTTGAGACCGAGTTTTGCTAAGTTGGTGAGGCTGGCCCCAAACTTGCAATCCTCCAGTCTTAGCCTCCTGAGTCACTGGAATGATAGGTGTGTACCACTGTACCCAACTCAGAGTTATTTTTTTTAAAGTCCTCCTCTTTTAAATTTTTTTCCAAGAAAAAGGTGAATCTATTAAATTCTTTTTTTTTTTTTTTTTTGGTAACTGAATGACCTCATGATAGAGTTATTTGGTTTCCCAGCTCCTGGCAGTGTTGAACTTGTAATCACAAATAGCAGCTGATGGAGAAGCAGGTCAAGGTAAACTTCTATAACCAATGACCATTATGAACCCTCGATGTAATGTGTGATAATAATTTTGAAAATTAGCCTGTGAGTTAATGGTAGGAAGTGAATGAAGGTTTCCTAACATCTATCTGAGCGTTGTAAAAGTTGCATATATTTACACATATCCGCACACAAAGAGGACAGTAAGAGCCCTTGAATTAATTCTTTCTTCATTTTTTTTTCAGTGCATTGTTCTGGAAATCCCAAAGGAGAAAATTAAGTGCTTTTGCCTTTGACCCAGGTTTCAGATTATCCTTTGGGGACTTCTTTTGTGAAATTTGTATCAGCCTTCTGACTTAGCATAACCTTTACCTTAAAGTTTTAAAAAGCTGTTAAGAAACACTATATCCATCACACTGACTGTTTCTTCTCTCTTCTCTCTGCCCTCCTGTGACTGTGATTTCATCCTTCCTACAGGCCAAGGCAAACTGCAGCTCACACAGTTCATTCTTAGAGTTCATGGGTAGAACTGACTCAGTGTGCTGATACCTCAAAGAGTAAACCCACTGAAAGCAAAGCTGTTTTGTTTTGCTGTTGTTATTTGGGTGCTGAGCCTTGCACTTGCTAATAACCACACCTGCTCCAGCTCTGCCACTGAGCCACACACCCAGCCCTTTTGACTTTTTTATTTTGAGACAAGGTCTCACTAAATTGCCCTCCTGCCTCAGCCTCCTGAGTAGCTGGGATTACAGACCTAGTACACTATGCACTACATACTGAGCTATATATCTCCATCCCTTTTTATTTTATTTATTTTATTTACAGCAGCTAGCTAGATTCCCCAGACCAGCCTGGAACTTGCCATCCTCCTGCCTCAGCCTCCCAGGTTGCTGGGATTGCAGGCATGCCCCACCACGCCCAATGGTATTACTGTTCTAAGAAATCCAGATGACAAGGTGATTGTACACTTTTGCGCAAGGGATCTTTGTGTTACGGTGTTCTCACGGTGAACTTACTGAAATGATTAACTATCCAAGTGGATTTGGTTTAGAACTTTATTTACCAAAAAATTATTTATACTGAACAAAAATATAAAACAAAGTTCACTGAGAATATCCCATTAAAATAAAACAGTTATTTTTTTCTTGGGAAATGAAGTTGGCTATTTGAGGTAAAGATTTGCTCTTTGAGGTATCATCACATTGAATCTGTTCTACCCACGCACTCTAAGATAAAAATGAATTGTGAGCTTTAAAAGCCTCCGAAGGACTTTTACATATTTAGAATATAATATGTATGTGAGTACAAGGAGACCCATATCCTGTTTTAAATAATCACCCTTTGATCAAATTATTGTAGCCACTTCCGGTTTCTATACTCACACGTTGTCTAATAACCATTTCAGTTTTGTGTTAAAATTGACAGAAAATATCCTATTGACTACTTAGAAATAAATTCTGAATCTGAAATGGGGGCAAAGATAAGGAAAATAAATTTTGGAGGAATTTATAGGAAGTTACACAAGATTGTTTCTATCACATATACAGTGTCATGGGATGTTGAGCACACCTCAATGCAGATTTAACCAAAGCTTTCAAATTTTTGCTAATTTAATTCCACAAACTCCACATTTTTGATTGACCTCTTAGCATTATGTATCCTTATGTGGAAGTCAAAATCAGCCCTTCTGAAAACCTAACCTTATAAATGGTCACACTGGAGTTTTTAAGACCAGAGATTCCAACATGCTGACTAAATGAACTAGCACCTAGCACTGGCCTGACAAATAACCACAGCTCAATAAAAGTTGAGAAAATGACTGACTGAACATGTGTGTTGGTGTGGTTGTGTCTTTACATTCACACAATTCACACCACCTGTTTGCCTGTGCCTGATAGAACAGTCTTTGATCCTAACAAATACAGACACACATACAATGAATTTGTTTTTTATTATGAACATTAACATTTAATTGTCAGGTTGATTTCCTTTGATATACATATATAGGAAATATTTACCTTGGCTACCAGCTTTTGATTTCAGAAGACACAAATTAGTTTTAATCTTAGATTAAGCAAAACATTACAAGACAAATCTTTGCTGAAATGTAATCAATGCACCCCATATTCCATGTTACACATTATATTTGCTGATTTGCCACCACAGCTTTTAATTTTTAAATATAAGTTCTGGATTCCACGAAAAATTGTTAATTCCTAGAGAACAGGAATGCATATTATAGTTTTCCTCATTCTTCTTAGGAACATGCACTGCATACCTTTCTTAATTCACGGCCTGGTGCATATTATTTCCATATTATTTATATTATTCTATTGACTTTATTTTGAGGAATATGTGCTTTTTCAGTATCATGTGCAATTCTCAGTGCTACTGTTTCCTACATTTTGGGGGAATTCCCTGCATTGCTCATTAAAATGTTAATTTCCATTTTATATAACATTTTATGGTACGTAGTGATTTGAAATTCATGCCAAAATAAATTTCCATTTCATTATTCTAAAGCAGGCAAAATGGGATACAAAAAGAAAAAAGAAAGTTAATTATAGACTTCGGCCTTCTCTTGTTGGATCCTTAGTTGTCCTGGTCAGAAGAACAGGTTTTTTAATGGCCTAAGGGCCAGAGCACTGTTTCACATTCCTGTTTGGAGGCTTCCAAAGGCAACTGTTACAAAAATTCTGGTAGTGCTACACCTGGAAAAAAAAGTTTTATAATGATGCAAAATACAACAGGTTATTCAGACATATTATTCATACATAAAATAAACCCGTTCCCTTTCATACATTTTGTCCTGTTAGATAAAACCCTATCAAGTTTTGACCTATTCGCTTATTTATACTTTATAAAACAATTTAATTGCTCAGCTACTTCACATATGAATCACAAGTACTATCACCGTAATTATTTAGCATTCATCTCCTTTACCAGGAAGAACTGTATTTAGGAACAACTTCCCATCAAAATACCAGGCAAACTGATTGACATAGAAAAGCAACAAATGGAGGAGGCTTACTTTACAGCGACTTGTGACATCTCTGGTCACCCACTCTTTCTGACAGAGCTTCATCTGTGGATGTAGGACGAAGGTAGGAGTCTGTTTGTTAAAGATCAGTGCAGGGAACTGCCACCCTCTCAGCCCTTGGGCAACCCAGCATTTCTTGTCTGCTCCCACACCTGTTCAGCTATAAGGGCAAAGAAGTGCCCCGGCAGACAGAAGGAGACTCTTGTCTTTAGAGAGAAGGAGGTTGAAGGAAGGATGAAGCAGAGGTCTGAGGCTTTCTCTTGATTATCCAGACTTTGGCTTTCTTAATTCATTACTCCCCCTTGCAGTACCCAATACAACAGATGGCACACCTGTTCAGGTAGGTGCTGTCTGTGCTCATGGAAAGACACCAGAGCTCCTTAGCCAGGACCCTGTAATCTGCATCCATCCGAAAGGACTCAGTCGAATTAGTTAACCCACAATTCACAGCAGTATATGATCTTGTTTGAAATAAGTAAGGCCGGAAATGAATGCTGGAAAAAATCAGAGAAGGATTCAGATATGGGTGGAGGGGAGGATGGGAGGGAGGGCCAGAAAAAGCCTTGTGGAGAAGCCGGGAAGAACTGAACTAGACTTTGAGAGTTCAAGATCAACAAGGTAGCCTTGAGAAAGAAAAAAAAATTTTTTTTAATGTGCAGAGAAAGAAATCAGGGCATCCAAGTACGATTCCATTTGCATATTTTTTAAAATATTTTTTTAGTTGTAGATGGACACAATGCCTTTATTTTATTTATTTTCATGTGGTGCTGAGGATCGAACCCAGTGCCTCACACATGCTAGGTGAGCGCTCTACCAGTGAGCCACCACCCCAGCTCCATTTGCATATTTGTATGGATTATCCAGAGTTGGTCATTCTGTAGAGAAACAGTCAGCAGATTAGTGGTTGCCAGGGATGGGGAAAAGGAAGGGGAGCGACTGCTTAATGGATGCAGGATTTCCTCTGGAGGTGATGAAGATGTTTTGGAACCACATAGAGGAGGTTACTGCACAACTTTTTTTTTTTTTTTGTGCTGGGGATCAAACCCCAGGGCCTTGTGCATGCTAGACAAGCACTTTGCCACCAAGCTACATCCCCTACCCCTGGTTGCACTGCTTTAAGAATATCCTAACTAACCAGTTACCCTGCTTGGATCCTTACCCATATGTATTGAAATTGTTCGTGGTCACTGTGTGCCACTTCATTTGCTGGACACGGAGACTACAGCAGTCAGGAAGACGGACAGCCAGTGCATACAGTGATTGGGTGTCGATTACAGAGAGAGGGGCCAGGGATGTAGCACTTATTCAATCCCCAGTGCTTGGGGTGGGGGACAAAAAAAGAAGAAGAAAGTAAAGGGAAAAAAAAGAAATCCCCAAACCTGGAATAGTGACTAGTGAATAAGCACAACATTGGAGAAGCTTTTCAGAAATCAAGCAATTTGAGGTGGCTAGTTCAGGGTTATCAGAAGTAAGAAAAAATGGTTGAAAATAGAGATTTTTTGGTCTGATGATAAAAGGTCTGGAATGTAGGTGAAAGGAGTATGAGATTTATCTTATAAGAAGTCAGGAGATTCCAGGTCTTAAGAAGAGGAGTGAGATGATTTAATCAGAAGATTAAGTTAGCAGTTGAATGCAGGGAGGACAGTCAGAAAACTGTTGCAAAATCTGGACCTAATATGTTAGAGGGGCCTGTAGGAATAAGGAGGAAGGGGAGATGGAGGCCATGCTCTATAGTAGAGTGACACTCAAGGTGTAGTCTGTGGTTCGATGCTGCTCCACGCGTTGTTGACTACAAGCCTGGCACAAGTTAAGAACAATTCGAGGATAAGCATTTTAAAATATTCATGTTGTCACGACATTCAAGAGCATGGTTTTGCATTTTATAAGGGTATCCACAGTAGAGCAGGGAAAAGAAAAATCTTCCTTACCCCCAGACTTAGAGGACCACCATGCTAAATGATGAACTGAATGACCTTGTGGCTAAGTTCTGGAGGGCAGTTTTTGTTTGTTTGTGGTCACTCTGTGCCACTTCCTTTGCTGGACATGGAGACTAGAGCAGTCAGGAAGACAGACAGCCACTGCATCGTCCTTCATTGTCAAAGAAGAGCTGAAAAGTATCAGCGGGACTCAGGATAAGGAAAGAATTCAAGTCACCACAGCCATCCAGTAGTGGGACAGGCCACCTCTTGAGAAAGAAAATACTTTGTCATTAGACCTTTTCATTCACAAGTCCAAGTGACCATCTGCTAGGAAGTCTTGCCTTGGTGGGAGAAATGAAGGTAGGTGATTTATAAGGTCACATCCTACCCCAAGGTACACTAATTCCTTATTCTATAATGCTAACTTAGTAGAGTACATTTCCTTTGTAATTTGCTATCTTGAAATATTAATATATACTAAGTGTCTGGTCATTTTCATCGGTACTTGTTATTGCATTTATGTCAAGGTATTCGCAAATTAGGTTTATACATGCATCTTAGAGTTAGTTACACTTTTTGATCTTGCAAGCGCTGGGGATAGAACCCAGGGCCTCCTGCATGCTAAGCATGTGCTCTACCACCGAGCTACACCCCCCCAGCCACCAGTTCCCCAGTTCTTTTTAAAGAAGTTATTCTCCAGAGCCTTCTCAGCCATTCATTTATTTCCAGCCTTTATATTTATAGTAAGTTCCTCTTTCACGTGATGTTTTTCACAAGTAATGCAAATTTCTGCAGAAGCAAGTTACATAAATTACAGCCAAGCTGCTGACCTTTAAATCATTTTGTTGTTGCTCCTGTGATGTAACGTCACGATTGAACAAGAACCAGCATGTCTCCCCTTTGGGGGATGTCTCTGGGTTGCCATTTTTGATAATGGATGAGAGTCAAAATAACTTATATTATTCAACCCATTTGACTTAGTCACTACAAATGTTGGATTGTGACTGTCAGCTAGTTTTTGCAGTACTTGAACTTCCTAGATGGAGCCCTCATCCTTTTGTAGGAATGATAATCCTCACTCTTATTTGGGGGAAAATTCCGGAACGTTTTTAGCTCAAATAAGGGACATTCTTTTCATAAGGATTACTGTAGGGCTCATGGTATCAGAAGAAAAATGTTAGTTGTTAGAAGAAAATATTCACTCAAAGGCTAATGTGGGGTTAAAAATAGCTCATTTCATTGTGTATTATTAAAACTACAAATACCAATCTTTAAAATACGTGTACCATTTTGACATGCGCCTAGAACAGTGCCTGATATATAATAGGTACTCAATAAATATTTATTGAATATTGTTTGGTGACATGAGGTGATTGACGGGACATTCCCAGTAGAAAAATAGCATGAGCATAGGAACAGAGGTTGGCAGAGCATGAATTTAAAGAAAAGCAAAGAGAGTTTCTTTAATATGGCATTTTTGTGGGGTGAGCAATGGGAAGACTTTTGGGCCAAGTAGAGTCCGTGCCTTCTTCCTTTCCACACACAATATTTAAAATGTCAGTAAAGACCAATTCCAGTGCTTATATCCAAAGCGAATGGCTGAGCTTCAACATGCAAAAGTTATTCCCCTGGTGATGCTGGTTTCTGGGCCTCTCTATCTTTTTCTCTTTCCTTTCCTTCCCTCCTCCTTCTCTCCGTCCACTTCCCTCTCTGTTCTTGCACTAGAGCTGGTTCTACTTCCTTCTTTCCCCTCCCACCTTTTCCATTCCCAGTGCTTCCTGTATTCTTTTTTTTTCTTCCATCTTTTTCTCATTCTGTTCCCCCTATTCCCACCCCATGACTCTTTCCCTTTTCCTGTTTCCTAGTGCCTGTGTCTTTGGTTCAGCCTTTAACACAGAAAAGACATTTTTTTAAAAAATCTGCTAATCAAATGATACATACAAAGATTTTTTATTCTGAATTTTACACAAACAGCATGTTTATGTTGTTCTTTGTGAGACAAAATACAATTGGGCATCACTCATAAATGAGTTTTCATTGATTTTTTTTTAAAGTATTAAATGACTAATCCTTCAATGGGCAGACCTAGGTCAAGAGGCCTTGCCTGAAAAAACCTTGTAAAAGCACGGTCGATTGTCGAGGGACCTCCTGATCGTCTTTAACAACCTTTGTTTCTACTCCATTTTTTCCAAACAGCACATACAGCAGATGCTCCTTCAGCATATAATGTTTTTATTGTGTCTTCATATGGGCAGTTGCACAAGAGCTAGAATATTTGTCTGTTTTGTTCATCCTGTTGCCCCCCCTCGTCCACAACCCTGCTAACAAATAACAGATGCTCCGCAAATAATTGTCACTTTAATATTTTACTTCTATAGTCTCGTTCTACGTCCTAATCCTCAATAGCACCCATGACGTTTGGGAGTAAAATAACTCATTAGGATAATTTAGTTTACAATTGATTTATAAATGGAACCATATGATTTTTCATGTATGGAGATCGCTTTCTTTCCATTCATTGTTACCCCGCCCCCCACTTTTCCTTTAGTCTATCCCACAGATAAAATCCTAAGCCAAATTGTCTTTTAACCATCTTTCTAAAAAAATCTGTTTCTTAATTAACTCAAGCACCAAAGATGTCAACTAGCTCTTGATAGCAGTAGTTAATAGTTATGGAGCACTTATTAGTTCTGTGTTGGATTTGAAGACCACAACACACATTACCTCATTTTATTCTTCCAACAACCATATAAGGTATATGCTGTCAAGGTGAGAGGAAGAAATAGGTAGAGAGAGGCAAAATAACCTGCCAGGTGATTAAACAAGGCCTGAACTGTCTTGAACCCAAACAGTCTAAACGCAGCCACCCTGTCTTGCACAAGAGCCTAATTTTCCAGCATTTGACTTTCCAGAGCATGAGATGTCTGCACACACCCCCCACGACCATTCCACAGGAACAATTAGATCAACACAAACGTAACCATATTCAGGTGTAACCTGGATTAGATTTAAACTCCAGTTGTTCTGGTTCACTGCAAATCAGGTTTGTATCTTCTAAGTCATAAGTCACTTGAAAGAACAGTCCCTGTTCTTGTTGCTTGTGACAAGGTAAATTAGATACCAAATCATTAATTATATTCAGCAAATCTACCATCACTTAAAACCAACCACTATTAAGAAACACTCCCCCGTTTCTCTGTCCCTGTTTCTGTGTGTCCCCTGCCCCCGAATTCCTCTTAATGCAAACAGACTTAATTCATTATCTGAGGATATGGAAGTCAACTGAACAGTAAATTTTGTGTGACTATTGTAAAAATCTGGGGAATGATGTGATTGGCCCATGTTGGGTTCTGTTCTCTGATGGAATCTCTCAGCTGTAGCAGAGTAGGAATAGGGCAGTGGCAGACCCAGATATAGTTGTACCTTGGAATCCACAGAGGTTGATCCCAGGACAACACAACTAGGGTACCCAAATCCCCAGATGCTCAAGTCCCTTATATAAAATATCTCAACACTTGGCATGTCACCTACCCACATCCTTCCTGTATGTGTGGATTTTTTTGTTTGCTTCTTTGTTTGATACTAGGAGTTGAACTCAGGGGTGCTCTACCACTGAGATACAACCTCAGTCCTTTTTATTTTTTATTGTAAGACAGGGTACCTCTTAGTTTCTAAGATTGTCCTCAAACTGATGATCCTCCTGCCTCAGCCTCCTGAGGGGCTGGGATTAGAGGCATGTGCCACTATGCTGGCTTCCTGTATACTTTTAATCATCTCTTGATGATGTAAATTACCTAATACAATGTAAATGCTGTGAAAATAGTGGTTACACTGTATTGTAATCTATACACCTGTTAAGTACAGATGGAATTTTTAAAAACATTTGCAATCCATAGTTGATTGAATCTGAGGATGCAGAGCCCCTATACGTGGAGCTCTGGCTGTGTTTAGTTTGGGATAAAAATTAGTCATTTGGAAATGTTTGCCTCCTTCCACCTTCCCCCTTTTGGAGAAAATGGCATGTGAAAAAAATCAAAGGGAGTGTGCTGAGGGCAAGAAGAGACAGAAGAGAAGAAAGAGCCCATGCAACAGAAAATCTCAGAAGTACCAGGACTCAAAAGTAGTCATAAGATGGGGTGAGAATCAGGAGAATCTGATTTCTGGGGAGCTAAGTAAGGGAGGAGACAGTTTCTTGAGTAGTGTAGAAAAAAATCATTTCTCTGTGCTGGGGTTTGAACCCAGGGCCTTGTGCATGCTAGACAAGTGCTGTATCACTGAGCTACACCCACAGCGGGCCCCCCCCCC